>NC_143507.1:4567338-4870322 GCF_051622355.1 Phaseolus vulgaris
TGTGATCGGAATCATGAACTGATGTGGAGTAAAGGATGCCATGCGAGATGAGCTTGATAAAGGACAGGTGGAAGAAGATAGAGAAAAAAGGTAGTAGAAGTCATTGATGAGCAAAATTTTATCTCATGATAACAGAGAAAAATCATGAGTATTTTGATGTAATTGCAACATTTACAGAGAATGAAGAGAAAGAATGCTTCGAGATATGAAGAAACAGAGAAGAGAGATGAAGCACTGCGTGAAAGAAAAGAAGAAAAAAGTTGTTTCATTAATTTGAAAGTATTACAGAAAAAACCCTAAAAAGAGTTTATATACATGTGGTGTGAAAAGAAAGTAGGACACACTGTATACAACAGAAAACTAGAAAGGGGAAGCTCAACTAGCCTAGAAGCCCAAAAATAAAAAATAAAAAAACTTTCTTATATTTTAACAGCCCCCTCAAGGTAGGACTAGATGTTTTTCATTCCTAGCTTGGAAAAGAGGATATTGAATTGAGCAGTAGGAAGAGGCTTGGTGAAGAAGTCAACCGCCTGTAGGGATGAAGAGATTGGAAGCAATTTAAGTAGGTCTGCATTAAGTTTCTCCCTGACAACATGACTGTCGATCTTTGTGTGTTTGGTGCTCTCATGGAAGACTTGGTTATTTGCAATATGGATGGCAACTTGATTATCACAGTAGAGAAGGGTTGGTTGTAGGTGTTGAATGCGTAAATCTTGTAGCAAGTATGTTATCCATTGAATCTCCCTAGTGGTTACAACAAGAGCACGATATTCTGCCTCAGAGGAGCTCCTACATATGGTCTGTTGTTTCTTGGATTTCCAAGAGATTAGAGACTCCCCCAGAAAAACTAGTTATGGATTTGTGAGTTTCAGGGCATGTAGCCCAATCAGAATCACTATATGCTTTTAATTGAATAAGAGACTGTCTGTGTAAGAAGATACCTTTGCTAGGAGTTCTTTTGAGATAATGAAGGATGCGCATTGCTGCTTGGTGATGTTCACTTGTTGGGTGTGAGACAAATTGGATGAGATGATTAACAAAGAAGGAAATATCAGGTCGTGCGTTGGTAAGATAAATAAGGCGTCCAATCAATCGTCTATATGCAGTGGATTCTGTATCACCAAGTGGGGTGCCTTTTTTGGTTGAGAGCTTGACATTGTGCAACATTAGTGTAGGAGTAGGGGCACATCCCAACATACCAGTATCTTTGAGCAGATCTAAAACATATTTGCGTTGACTTAAGTGGATACCAGTGACATTGCGAGCAACTTTAATTCCCAGAAAATAAGTCAAATCACCAAGGTTTTTAATGTGAAATAAATTGTATAACAAACTAGTGATAGCAAATATCTCCATAGGATTATTCCCAGTGAGAATAATGTCATCCACATAGACCAAGAGTGTCATGATGTGTTTGCCATCATGTTTCAAAAATAAAGAGTGGTCAGCAGTGAAAATTTTATAATTGTGTGAAAGTAAGAAATTTGAGAGTTTGGCATACCATTTTCTACCTGCTTGTTTGAGACCATAAAGGGACTTCTTTAGGCGACAAACAAGATTGGGAGAAGAAGTGTGAAAGCCCTGAGGCAATTGCATGTAAACTTCTTCATCTAAGTCCCCATGTAGGAAAGCATTGTTCACATCAAGCTGCTTGAGTGTCCAATTTTGGGTTGCGGTTAGAGCGAGAAGTAGGCGTAGGGTAGTCAACTTTGCTATAGGAGCAAAGGTGTCTAAAAAATCCAATCCTTCAATTTGGTTGTATCCTTTTGCTATCAATCGAGCTTTATAACGCTCAATGGAACCATTTGTGTGATGCTTGATCTTATAAACCCATCTACACCCAATTGCTGATTTACCAGTTGGAAGAGTAGTCAGAGACCATGTCCCATTATCTTGAAGCGCTTTTAGTTGCTTCTTCATAGCACAAATCCAAGGTGGATATTGGAAAACTTCCTCATAGTTGCGAGGTTTCTCAGCCGAAGAAATTAACAGTATTGTATTTTTGAAAAACTTTGATAAAGAATTATAATTTAAAAAGGGCACATCAAGTTTGGTACTTACAGCACTGTTGTTGAAGTTTGACACATCAAAATCTTGAAGATAAATGGGGAATGTGGGTAGATCTTCTAGGAAGTGCTGCTGCAGTCTCATTTTGCTCTCTTTGCTCACTTTGCTCAACATTAGTGTCAATCTAAAAAACATCATCAGTAGTATTATCAACAATATTTTCAGTTTGTATATGAATATCTTCATGAGTCTGGGCATAATGTTGAGGAATGGGTAAAGAAAGACTATTCAAGTCATTATTTTGAATATGATTTGAATGGTAAGGAAAAGAGTTTTCATAAAAAATAACATTTCTTGACAAATTTATCTTATGGGTTTTAAGGTTTAGAAACAAAAAAAAACTTTTGTGTTTGGTTTGAAACCAAGGAAAACGCTTGGAGCAGCACGATTGTCCAATTTTTTTTTTGTGAGCAAGAATAGTTGAAGAATAACATAGACATCCAAACACACGAAGGGAAGAAATATCACAAAGCTTTTTATGCAATCTCTCATAAGGCGTAGCATTATTAAGCAACGAAGTAGGCATATAATTAATAAGGAAGGTAGCATGTTGTACAACAAAACACCAAAAAACAACAGGAAGATTAGATTGAAAAAGTAAGGCACGTGTGACGTTTAAGAAGTGTTGATGTTTTCTTTCAACAATACCATTTTGCTAAGATATTTCAATACAAGTGGTTTGATGTATAATACCTTTTGATGCAAAAAAGTCATGCATAGAAAATTCAATACCATTATTAGTACGAATGATTTTAACCTTAGTAGAAAAATGATTTTCAGCATAAGCAATAAAATTAACAACACTAGCCCTGACTTCAGATTTGTTGTGCATGGGAAAAACCCAAGTGTATCTAGTAAAATCATCAACTATGGTAAGAAAGAACTTATAACCAAGCATGGAAAGACCAGAACAGGAGCCCCAGATATCAATATGCAGTAATTCAAAAGGTTGAATAGTTTTAGTATTACTAGGAAAGAAATAAATTTTCTTTTGTTTGGCTTGGTGACATGTATCACAAACATAGTTTTTGTCAATATGAATATTAGAATAGTAGGTTTGCAGAATTTTTAACCTTTCATCTGAGGGGTGGCCCATTTTGAGGTGCCAAATGTTGCTTTGTTTTGTAGTGCAACTCATAATTCTGCTATCAATTTTATTGAAAATGTATAGTCCAGCTACAAGATCAACTGTACCAATCTTGTCTTTGGTTCTGGAATTCTGTATTAGACACTCAGTGGAAGAAAAAATAAGTTCACATTTAAGTGATGCAGTCAATTGACAAATGGATATTAAATTGAAAGAGAAATCTGGTCCATACAAAACATTTTGAAGAATAAATTTTTTATTACAGAAAACTGTGCCAGAACAGGAAGCAATAACAAAATTTCCATTGGGAAGCCTAATGGTAATGGATTTGATATGTTTATATGATGTGAAGTTTGACAAAGAAAAACAAACGTGATCAGTCGCACTAGAATCCAGAATCCAAGTATATTCATTAAAATTGGAATATTTTAGCTTTTGAATATTACATGTGACAACCGAATTCTAATCTTAATGATCAACAGAGAGAGAACCAACTTGGTTACTTAAACTTGATTGTTGGAATTGTTAACATTTTTCATAAGGTCCGACAGAATTTGATATTGATGCGGAAATCTCCTCCATTATTCTGCTTGTTTTGATCTTGATTTCCAGAATTTTCTTCTTGAATGGTAGTGGAGACGTTGTTGGATTGGGAAGACTTACCATACTGAGATCTATACCCGGGAGGGTATCCATGTTTCTTGTAGCAGATATCAACAATATGACCAATTTTGTTTCAGTAAGTACAAACCTTTTTATTACTACCAAACTTTGAGCCTCTATTATCTTGGATAGGAAAACCATTTTTCTTAAAACAAACACTCTCACTGCGACCCAACTTTCCACAAAAAGAACAAGTAATGGTACTGGTGTGGTTAACAAAGGTAACAGGGGTAACATTTTTGACATTAGCTACAAGAACACTATTATTAAACTGACGCTCTTGTTGGATAACAAGAGAAAAAAATTTGGTAATAGCAGGGACAGGTTCCATGAGCAGAATATGTGCTTTTATATTATTGTATTGGTCATTAAGGCCACGTAAAAATTGCATTGCCTGGTTCTCTTTTTTTCTTTGGACAATAACAGAAGGCACATTACAGGAACATATAGGATCAGGCCTATTATTATCTAATAAATCCCAGATAATCCTGAGTTTAGTAAAGTAATAGGTAATAGAAAGGTCACCTTGATTGAGTGAAGAAGCTTCCATTTGAAGATCAGAGATACGTGATAAATCGCCTTGTGAGAAGCGAGCCCCGAGGTCATTCCATATGTCCAGTGCCTTATCCATCCATATGATGCTCTAACGTATATGAACAGAGACCGAGTGTACAAGCCAAGACGCCACCATGTTGTTGCATCTCGTCGAGGATGAGGAAGAAGAATCAATTTCTGAAGGTCGAGGAACAACACACTTGACGAACTCGAGTTTATTCTTTGTGCTCAAAGCCGTGAGAACAGAGCGAATCCAAAAGTGGTAATTTGTGGAATCAAGAACGGGAGACACAAGGGGTGTAGCAGGATTTTCACTGGGATGCAGGTATAAGAAACTATGAACAAAATTCTCGCCTTGAAAAAGATTCTTGTTCTGACTAGGGTTAGGGCTTTTGCTCCGGTCACTGTTCTCATTAGCCATTTGTGTGCGAAAACACGAACTGTAAAAAGCCAAACAATCATTAGAAAGAACAAGAAAATGCAAAGAAGGGTGAATATACAAAACGAAAAAAAAAGAGGAGAATCTTGGGAGGACGAAGATAGAGTGTGCGCAACAGAGCTCTGATACCATAACAGAGAAAAACCATATGAGTATTTTGATGTAATTGCAACATTTACAGAGAATGAAGAGAAAGAATGATTCGAGATATGAAGAAATAGAGAAGAGAGATGAAACACTGCGTGAAAGAAAAGAAGAAAAAAGTTGTTTCATTAATCTGAAAATATTACAGAAAAAAACCCTATAAAGAGTTTATATACATGTGGTGTGAAAAGAAAGTAGAGCACACTGTATACAACAGAAAACTAGAAAGGGGAAGGCCAACTGGCCTAGAAGCCCACAAATAAAATAAAATAAAAACTTTCTAATATTTTAACACACGATACCATGTCAGAAGAAAAGAGAGAGAGAGAATGATTTAATATTTCTGTAACAAATATTGTATATTAATATACCAGCTTAAGGGCATATATAGAAAACATAGTAAAGAACCATACACATGCAAAGGGCAGTTACGTCATATGCTTAACATAAGGGGAACAAATTCATAGCAATATAACTTAAATAAATATGCATGATATATTACTAGTGTTAGTTTAATTGATGCTAACCTAAAATTAGTCTCAATCTTGTTAATGGTAACTTAAAAAAAAATATATAAATACTAAAAATAAATAAGATTAATGTCAATTAAGCTAACACTAACTCTATTTATTTTAGTTAACGTTGAGATAGCCAATGCTAGTACGATATTAACACAAATATTTTACTTTTTAAAAGAAGTTAAAAATAGTTAGAATTGCCTTAAAGTTGGCTAAGCCGACTCTATTACTGTCCAATATTAAACATTCATTATTAGCGTTGGTTGAGCTTATGCTAATCCGAAACTAATACCAATATTTATTTATTTTAGTTAGTGAACATTACTACTTGATAGCTAAATCGTTTAAAAATAATTTTATGTTTTTTAACCTTTTTAAATTAACATTTTACGTCACGCCAAAGTCATCTAACTTGACTTAATAGTTTCATAATTTGATGGATACTAATATTTAAAAGCTAATTTGATGTTTTCTTGTAGTAGTGTATGTATAATCTTAATAATGGTTTAAGTTGGATGAGTAAAAAATTTGTATAATTTATATATAAGCTTAATTAAGTTTTAAATACCAAAAAAATTGGTTATTCTCTCGATTCAATCTCCATTTTAAATTATCGTTCTATTGAGTATTCAAAACATTTTTTATTTTTGTTAAGTAACTTTCTATTTTATGGTGCCTTTTAATGAGATGACATAACTATTACTTCCTTCCTCTCGTCTTCTTGTTGATAAACTTGATTCATTTTGTATTCAATCATCTCTAACTCATTGATTAATTCTTAATTTTCCCCTCTAAGAATGAGTAAACTGACTAGTTTGAAAAAATTGTATAAGAAATAAATCAAATTGATTGAGAAGAGATATTGATACAAAAATGATAATCACATTATTTAGTTCATGAAAAAATCAAATGATAAAGTACTTAGACTAAAATATAAAAAAAAAAAATTAAACATTCAATCAAACAATTTTTTAAAGAAAAACTAAATTCAAATTATGAAAATTTATTATATAATATATGTATTCAATATGTATACATTAGCAATAAAGAAACTTCGTGAGTGAGAAAGACAATCTATGTGCGATAGTACCATTCTTTCTCTTCTCTTTCTCTTATGATGGTTGTAAGAAAATATTGTCCATTCATTCAAACCATTTTACTCATGCCTCATACGTTTGAACAGAAATTCTAAAGTGAAAAGTAACCAAGGTAGGATCTTGTTGAATTATATAATTTTTCTTGTCAATATTAAACCATGATAAGAAAATAGTTAAAAAATCTTAAATTAATAATAAGTTTTGAGATTAATTTTTTAATTAAAAAAAGATAAGTATTATGAAGTGGACTTTAAGTCTAATTCAACATCATAAAACCGGCTCATGAATTTAGGTTTGCACCATAGCGGTCCAATAGGGGATGACCTGATAAGGTCAATAAATACTCGCTAGAAAAGGCTCGAAAGGACTTTGATACCATATTATGAAGTGAATTTTAAACTTAATTCAATCCCATAAAACCAGCTCATGAGGTTGAGGTTTGCACCCACTTATATACAATGAAAGGTTTTAATCTCTAGTCGATGTGAGATTTCCAACAATAAGTTAATTTATCCCCATCAGAACCAATCTTGATACCAGGTAGAAAGTTGAAACAAGAACAACTTTTATTTAGATTGTACAAAATATAGAGATTACAACCACCTTAAAGTATTGTTACAAAAGAACATAATTAAGCTAGTTACAGAAACAAATTTAGGATATATAATCCTTTTATCTGCTACATAACTATCTTATAGAACCTAATTACCAAATTTATTTTCTCATAACTGATACAACACTGTATGCTACAAAACAACAACAACACTTGACTCACTTCCTTTGTTTTTGAACTTTTCTTCTTTCAATGAATACAAACATTGAATTTTGAAATAACTTAGGCAATGTTTTTTTTCACCTTTTACGTTTTCTTGGAATTATTCCCAGTAGAAGCTCAGCGAGAAGAGCGTGAACCATTTCTGAGTTTAGTATCTCCAGAATGAACCATGTTTTCAGCAGTGCTACGATGCTCTTTTACTCTTCCATTTGAAGAAGCAGAACCCTTCTTTCCATCTGAATCTTTCTTATCACCCAAATAATTGCTGGGGCTATCAACATTCTTAGAACGCGATGGGGAACTCATTCTTCTTGTTTATACAATGTGCTATATTTCTTCTGTGTTTGAGATTTATGAACATGATGGCATCTTTGGCATGTATTTGTATACGCAGAGATGCATGTAGAATGGAACTACCAAGTAATTCATCCACAATTCCATTTCATAGTCACAACATGGTTTCAAATGTTGAATGTTTCAATTCAGTCTTCATAATTTGAATAACTATGAAATTGCAAATGTTTTTCATGGTTTGATCGTGAAACTGCAACGAGTTCTTTTGTTGTTGGTTTTATATTATTATTCTGAATCTGTCTGTGAAATGGTAAAAGGTTTGAGTTTGAGGTGGAAATGGTTGCATTAATGTATGGAATGTTCTTGTGAAATGCATTGTGTTTTTGGGTGGAGATTGAGATCAGAACCGATTTAGCGTGCTTTGATTTTCTTCCAGAGCCCATTTCAATGCATGACCACACGAAACAGAGTATTCGTGGTGTGAAACTTTGAGTGAGTCTTGGTAATTAAATTCATGTGAAATTTCTGATTATTTTCAACGTTTAATGTGAAATTTTTAATCTTTTGCATCCTTTGATCATATGGGTGTAACGAATTTCATGGAAAATGAAAAGAAAAAAATAAAGTAGATTGCTCCGTTAATTGTACAGAAAACAGTGCATGAAGAATATATTATAATATTTTGCTCTGTTATTTCAAACTTTATTACATATAAATATATAAAAACATTCTCATTCTTTTCATGTAAGAAACTGTGAATTGCGGCTTCATTTTCCAAACAATAACTTAATTCATTATTTTGCGTCTATTCTATATTTTTTTTTCTAATAGATTTTGGGTCATACTATTATAAAAAAAAATTGAATTTAGCATCATTATTTTAAATATTTTCAGTTTAATTTAATTTTTAAAAATAAGTTAATATAATTTTTATTCCGAAATGAATGATAATAATGTTATAAAAAGAATAAAAGGTATCATGCACGATAAGTTAACATGCAGTAGGACGAATTGAAAAATTGATTGTAATAAAAACAATTAAGCCAATTTCTTTCCATGGCGAGTTGGGGAGGAAGCACTTCGGGAGGCGGTGGGGTTTAGGAGCAATTGAAGGATGAATCCTACGTGTACAATAGATCAGAGTGCACATTTGCAGTTGTTTGTGTCACATCAGAAACACTTAACGTTCTTAGTCTAAAGTTAACAAAAGGGATAAACTTAAATACATTTTAAAAAATATTAGGACAAAATTGAATTTTTTAATAACCACGATAGTCAATTGAATATTGGTCTTAAATGTAGGGACCAAAAGGGTAATTATACCTTTATTTAGTTATCTTGATTTTTATAAGTGAACTGGTATATCGAAAGGTCGAGAGTTAACCGAGAAGTCGAAAGGTCGAGAGATAATTAGTGAAAGGTTTATGGGGAAAAACAACTACATGTGTTATCTTAAGTAAAGAACACATAAATACAATAAAGAAATTAATCAACTATTAAGAAAATAATTACAAGATAAAAGACTAATTAAGAAAAGATAAACAAAAGGATTTAATCGGAAGTCATTGGCCCAATAGGCCCATTAGTGAGTAGTATAAATAGATAGCACATTTAATTCAGTAGTGAGATTTTGAATGAATGATTAATGAACAAACACTGACTTAAGCTTGGGAGAATTCCTGCAAGTACCACACCTCATACTCAAGTTGTAGAAGGAGTTGGAGATGTTGAAGAAGAAAAGTACTAGTGAGATAGAGGCACTCAAGGCCGAAAATATTTATATCAAGCAAAAGCTTAAAAAAGAAGATACCATCCCTTTTAATCCAACACGGGAGTATGTTGGATCGAGTACATAACCAAATCCGACTACAATCAATAACTTTGATGCATCACATAGAAGGCAGAACACTATGTCTCATGATGTCTGTGGGACCTCGATAAGAAAACACCCCTTTTCTAAAGGAATCATGGAAGTATTGTTGACCGATAACTGGAAGAGTCTGACACTAGGGAAGTATGTGTTAGAATATATGGCTTTAAACTAGAGGGGGGGGGGGTGAATTGTTTAAAGAGGGTTTTCGCAAAATTTTAAACCTTGAATGAAATTACTTTGAGAATACCTTGATTGAGAAATCAGTTTTTCAAAACACAAAGCTAAAAGCACAGCACCAGTAAAACAATCGGTTGTTTCACAGAAACAATCGGTTGTTTATACCAGTAAACAAATATCAAAACTGAATTTAAAAAGTTAGGGATAGAGAGAATGCACACAGATTTTTATACTGGTTCACTCTAAACCCAGAGCTACATCCAGTTTTCTCCGAAACCACTGAGGAATTCCACTAAGCAATCAAACCTAGATCACTTACACCACAACCAAGAAAGTGACCTTGATCCCCTCAAGACACACACTTCTCTTGGCCAACACACCAACACTAAGAATGCTGATTTTGATCCCCTCAAGAACACACAACACTTCTCAGCAAAACACATAAATAAAGTTGTTCAACAGAATACAAGGATTACACTTGTTACAAATGTTGGGTTTAATAGTGCCAAAGTTCAAGAGGGGGGGTGAATTGACCTTTTAAAACTTCCTCGCAGAAACAATGTTTAACCCAGTTTTACAGAAAATAAATCGATTTATGTGAAAATGAACAGATTTATTTCAGCACTGTTTTTCTGTTTGAAACGCTTTTAATACAGCAGGGTTAATCACAAGATGATGCAGTGAGAGTTTTCAGATGCACACACACAGATATCAGATTTGAAAAACAGTGAAACACAAAACAGCAAGCTTTAATTTCAAGCAAGTGATTAAGATTCAATTGATAGCATGCTAGTTAATTGAGTGACCTTTGCAAACAACCTGTTCCAATGGCTTTTAACAGACTATGAGTGTTCTTCTTGATGTCAAGCAATTTTCCAGAAATTAAGAACAATGAATTACAGAACAGCAAGCTTCAACTTTAAGCAATTGTTTAAGGTTCAATTAATAGCATTAACAGTTTCTTGAGCAGCCTATCACAGTCAATCTGTTCCAATTGCTTTTAGCAGATTTTATACGTTCTTATCAGATTAAACCAACTTTTTCAGAAATCAAGAACAGTATGCACAGTGCCCAGAAAGAACAGATTTATTTTCAATTGAACAAATTTATTTCTTTGTTGTTTTATCAATTATGCAGAAACGAAATTGCAGAGAGTGAGAGAGAATGAACACAAGCAATTATACTAGTTCACTCAACCTGAGCTACATCCAGTCTTCACCAACAACAGGTGGAAATCACTAACACACATAGTACAACCAAGTACAATTCCCACTGTTCTTGAAACCTACAAGAACTTAGGTACTCTTGCTGAAAAAAACCTATTTCAGCATACACACACTCACTCTTCAAGAACACCTATCAAGAAGAGTGTTCAACCAAACTATACAAGATAGAGATGTGAAACGACTACACCTGATTGAGGATACACAGATCTGCCTTAAACCAGTAGGCAAGATTGCTAGAACAGTAGCTGCACCTCACACCAAGCTTTTGGAACCAAACCAAGAACAAGCACTTTGTGATTTTTGAAATCTTTGAAGAACAAATGCTAATCCTTTGAAAACACTTAACTCTCTGCTGTCAAAACTTGTTTTTTTGCAAATGTATGAACTGTTTGAATCGTTATTAAACTCAGAAACAAGTTTTCATTTTATAGAAAGCCAGCTTATAACAGAATTTTGAAAAACAGTTAAAGCTGTTATAAAATGAACAGATTGAAAATAAAATGAACTGATTTATTTTCAAAAGCAGTTAGAGAATTTGTTAAGTGAGGAGACTTAGTCAACCATTCTGGTGCTGAGATAAAACTGAAAAACGTTTAAGCTTGACATGGCACCAAAGATAAAAAGAATCTATTCATTTACAGATGAACAGATTTATTTTTCAAAATGAAAACAGAGAAAGTTTAACAATTTAAAACTCAGTCGTTTTGAAAAGAAGAAGACTTAGTCAAAATACCTGATGCACAAAATCTAATTTTTACAAGACTTAGCCAAGGCATCAGTGAAAAAAAAATGAATCTGTTTATTTAGAAATGAACAGATTTATTTTTATGCAGTAAACGTGTTTTTGTGTAAAACATGTGAAAAACAGTTTAAGAAAACTTATGCTTGTTCTTATCACATGGCCAGTGGTTATGAGGTGAGTTACTCAGCAAAAAGCTACTCTTAGACAACCTCTAAGCACTAACTAAGACATACTTAAAGCAAGGAAAAAATACACATGAAATGTACATATAAGACTTCATCAAACACTACATATAGGTCTTCATCAAACACAATCTTGACATGCAGAATTGGTTTAAAACAGCAGAATTAACTCCCTGTTTCAGCTAGCTTCACCTAGCATGGTGAGCTATTTTTCTCCCCCTTTGGATTCATCAAACAGCATATAAGCATAAGGAATATAGGGATATGAAGCAGAAACCATAATCATAATAGTTTAGAAACAAAAAACCAAATTGTTCAACATTACAGAAACTTTAAAACTGATAAAGAAAGCATTAAAAGCAGAAAACTACTGATCCTTGTAGTAAAGCTCTGCAAGTTGTGCCTGAACTCCTTCAATCTGATTATCAAGGTGTTGGAACCTTGCTTGAGTAGTCTCAAAGTGTGCCCTTTGTTCTGCAGACATGACATCAAGACGGTACAGCACTTGCCTCTCAAACATAGACATTGGTTCTCCACGGTATTCTGGACTTTGATAGGCAACTATGGCATTTGCAGCAACTTCCTCATGTTCAGATTGGGCAGCAGGTGAGTCATCATCCATAGGAATAGCTTCATCCTCATCCTCATGCTCTGCTTGAGTGTCCTTCTCCTTGAGAACCACCCACTTGTTTTCAATTTTGTGAAAACCCATTTTGGTGAGAGTTGAAGTATCAATCTCACTTACAGCTTTGATAGGATCATTTCTCTCATTCGTAACATCAACACCAAAGTGATCAATTAATTTGGAAACAAGAATAGCATAGGGAAATCTGTAATCAGCCAACCTTTTTGACTTGAGCATGTATTCATTGACAATGAACACCCAGTTTACCTTAATCTGGTTCATGATGCAATATAGGAGAATGAGATCCTCTTCATGTAAGACATCATGGTTTGTCCCTCTAGGAATCAGTTGCCAAGCTATGATGTATGCAACTAGACGTGGAGTGAGGTTCAAATGCCCTGCATGGAACCTGTTTATACTCTCTGTAGGATTCCTCATGCAACTCTTATAATATTGCAGCTTGTTGAATTCTGAAATTCCACTGGTATTTCCTTTCCCTACTTTTAGTCCAGCATATTTTATTCCAGCCACAGAATTCCACACCTCACTTGTGATCTTCATCTTGATTCCTTTCACATAAGAGACAACATTCTTCCCATCCAATGTGAGGTTAGTATAAAACACCTTAACCAAGTCAGGATAAACATTACCCGTTAATTCCAGCATCTTTTTCAGTTTCTGGTGCTTCAGCACAGCCCTTGTTTCTACCAATTTTTCAGATTTCAGCCAGTTGAAATCCAGCACCTTGGGTATGTTGATCTGCTTCCTGCTTGTCTCGTGAATGTAGGCATTGATGCCTTCTTCATTTCCAGCGAACCATCCTTCTAACACACCTTGAGAAGTGGTTTGCTTTCCCTTGCTTTTCTGTTTTTGTCTTGAAGACGAAGCCATGTTTGAATCTGAATTCTTTTCTTGGTTTCAAATGGTGAGAGTAGAAAGAGAATGGCCAATGTGGGTAGCAAGTATTCACACAGATTTATAGCAGAATAAATGGATTGATATGGCAGTTATGAGTGGATATGCATGAAGATATTATGCTCTGAATTTGTGCAGAGAATCTTTGAAAATATGCACCAAATATTTAGGGTCACGATGCATACACTCAAATTCTTATTGAGCACCCAAACCATCAAATCGGTTACATAACCATGACCAAAACCGTCAAAGGTACAAAGGTTAATGCCCACTAAGTCAGTCAAGCAGTCAAAGATCAGAAATTCTCTTTCCTAGTCATCAATGCATATCAGTGCAGAAAATAAACACATTTAATTGCGAATAAACAGATTTAATTTTTTACTGCTATGTACAATTGACACTTATAATACCCAATTCATTAAGCAGAAAATTAAACCTATCTTTAGCTAATGGTTTAGTGAACAAATCAGCAAGTTGTAAATCAGTACCAATGAACTTAATATCACATGTTCCATTAGATATGTGTTCCCTTAGAAAATGATGCCTAATTTCAATGTGTTTGGTTCTTGAATGCATGACAGGATTTTTGGTTAAGTTGATTGCACTTGTATTATCACACAGCAGAGGTATATGGTTAAGTAAGATACCAAAATCATTCAATTGTTGTCTTAGCCATATAGTTTGAGCACAGCAACTCCCTGCTGCAATGTATTCTGCTTCAGTAGTGGAAAGAGCTACACAAGCCTGCTTTTTGTATTGCCATGAGATCAAGCTTGATCCAAGCAAATGACAGGTTCCACTTGTGCTCTTTCTATCAATTTTGCAACCTGCAAAATCTGAATCAGAATATCCAATTAAGCTTAATGAAATATTACCTGGATACCACAAGCCAACTTCTATAGTTCCTTGCAAATACTTCAAAATCCTTTTGACAGCATTGTAGTGTGATTCTTTAGGAGCAGACTGAAACCTTGCACACATGCACACTGCAAACATTATATCTGGCCTGCTGGCAGTAAGATACAGCAGTGATCCTATGAGTCCTCTATATTTGGTTTCATCAACAGAAATTCCAGCTTCATCATGATCCAAATGACAGCTTGTTGAGAAGGGTGTGCTGATTGGTTTACACTTGTCCATTTCAAATTTCTTCAGCAAATCCTTGCAATACTTAGCTTGACTTAAGAAAATGCCATCCTTGAGTTGTTTGACCTGCAAGCCTAGAAAATAGTTCAACTCACCCATCATTGACATTTCAAACTCACTCTTCATGACTTTCACGAAAGCTTCACACAATTCTCCATTGTTTGATCCAAAAATGATGTCATCCACATATACTTGGACTAGAATTGAGTCATCTCCTTTCTTCTTAATGAACAAGGTCTTATCTGATGTGCCTCTGTCATAGCCTTGTGAGGTGAGAAAATCACTTAGCCTCTCATACCATTGCCTAGGAGCTTGCTTGAGTCCATAGAGAGCCTTTTGGAGTTTGAACACATATTCTGGATGTTGATGGTCTTCAAAACCTGGTGGTTGTGAGACAAATACCTCTTCGTTTATATAGCCATTTAGAAAGGCACTCTTCACGTCCATTTGAAATAGCTTGAACCCTTTGATGCATGAAAAAGCAAGCAGCAGTCTAACAGCTTCTAACCGAGCCACTGGTGCATATGTCTCATCATAGTCTATTCCTTCTTCTTGATTGTACCCTTTAGCTACAAGCCTAACCTTGTTTCTGGTGATCACTCCATGCTCATCCATCTTGTTTCTAAATACCCATTTTGTTCCAATTACATTCATCTCAGGTATTCTAGGAACAAGAGTCCAGACCTCATTAAGAGCAAACTGATTCAGTTCCTCTTGCATAGCTAAAATCCAGTTACTGTCCTTGAGAGCTTCATTCAAATTCTTGGGTTCAACTTGAGATACAAATGCCATTGCTTCACAGAAATTGTTCAAGGATTTTCTAGTTGACACTCATTTCTCAATGTTCCCAATGACATTATCAAGGGTTAAGTCTCTTGGGGTTTTCCACTCTTTTGGCAAACCTGCAGCTGCAGTAGATTCTTGTATAGCATGTGTATCAGCAGTATCAAAATGAATCGATTCATTTTGATTTAAAACAGATTTAAATTCATTACTGTCAGGTTCATCAGCAGCAGTTTTAGATATACTATGATCAGTTTCATCAAAAACAACATGAATTGATTCTTCTACTATGAGCAACCTTTTATTGAAGACTCTATATGCATGACCATTCAAAGCATAACCAATGTGCACACCTTCATCAGATTTAGCATCAAACTTACCAAGATTTTCTTTGCCATTATTCAATACAAAACATTTACACCCAAATACTCTAAGGTGGCTTACACTAGGTTTTCTGCCCTTATACAGTTCATATGGGGTTTTCTTAAGAATTGGTCTTATTAAGGTCCTATTTAAGACATAACCTGCAGTATAAACAGCATCAGCCCAAAAATACTTAGGAAGCTTAGATTCATTTAACATAGTTCTAGCAAGTTCCTCTAGTGATCTATTTTTCCTTTCAACTACACCATTTTGTTGAGGTGTCCTAGGGGCTGACAAGGTATGAGCTATCCAATGCTTCTCACAGAACCTCTCAAACTTAGCATTTTGAAACTCTCCCCCATGATCACTTCGAATTGATTTAATGCAGCAACCATTTTCATTTTGCAGAATTTTTGCTAATCTCTTAAAGGCAGAATAAGCATCATGTTTATGTGCAAGAAATAAAGTCCATGTAAATCTAGAGTAATCATCCACAACAACTAAAGCATACAAATTTCCAGCCAAGCTAGCAACTCTAGATGGACCAAATAAGTCCATATGTAACACATCCAATGGATTTTTGGTAGAGACAATATCCTTTAACTTGAAAGAGGATTTGATTTGTTTACCTTTCACACAAGCATCACAAAGCTTGTTGTTCTGAAATTTAATGTTAGGCAAACCAGAAACTAAATCTTTAGATTTCAATTTATTCAAGTGATTTGTGTGTATGTGAGCTAACCTCCTGTGCCACAACCAAGACTCATCACTTCTGGACAGCAAACACTCATTTGAAGAGTTAGTTTCCATGATATTCAACAGATAAATGTTATTCACTCTCTTACCAGTAAACAGTACTTTACTAGATGAATTACTTGAGATTGTGCAGCCATTTGACTCAAAATTCACTTTGTATCCTTTGTCACAAAGCTGACTTATGCTGAGAAGACTATGCTTGAGTCCTTCTACATACAACACGTTCTCAATGGTTGTTGAGTTTCCTGTTCCAACAGTTCCTCTGCCCAAAATTCTCCCTCGGTTATTATCACCATAGGTTACATGTCTTTCTGCTTTGAGCTTTAAGCTGGTGAACTTTGTAAGATCTCCAGTCATATGCTTGGAACAGCCACTGTCCAAGTACCACTGGTTTTTCTTGCTTCCAATCTGCAAAACAGAATAAAAAATATACAAATGGTACCCTTTTCAGTATAGGGTCCAGCACAGATTAAAACCTTCTCTTTGGCAGCCATTTAGCTAAGTTCTTAGGAACAAGATGCTTTCTAGCAATGCAAGACCTAGATGTATGACCAGATTTCATGCAGTAAAAACAGGTTACATGAGATGCCTTTTTGCCACTGTTAAAAGCTGAAAAAACTGATTTTGCTGGAACAAAAAAACTTGAAAGCTTTTTGACATTGGTTGTATTTCCAGGGGTATAACCAAGTCCATTCTTATTGAAAACAGCATTCTGTGATCCAAGGAGAGACTCAAGGTTTTCTCTTCCCTTGGTGAAATTGGAAAGGGTTTTCAGTAAATATTCCACTTGTTTTTCCAATCTTTTGCAGTTTTCACAGTTTTTAATAGAGGCATGCAAGCAAGTCAGTTCAAGCCTTACCAAATCTGTTTTGGCCTTATGCAGTTCTTCCTCAAGTGTTTTTACTTTAGGTGCAAGCACATTATTTACCTTTTGCAGCTTATTACATATTACAGCTAGCCTATTGGCTTCATCATGTGTTTCCTTGAAGGCAGCAAGCAAATCATCATAGTTATCAGAATCAGCAGAAAAATTACTTACTGATTCAGAGCTTGACTCCTCATCCTTCATCATGAAACACAAATTGTTCTCCTCATCTTCTGTTGAAGAGCTGCTGGTTGAGGATACTTCATTTTCCTCCCATGAGATGTAGGCTCTTCTTCCTTTGTTCCTTTCAAATTTCTTGCTGGCTGATTTGTCCTTAGTTTGATTGTCTGGACAATCTGTTTTGATATGCCCTGTTTTGCCACATCCAAAGCAAGTATATTTAGAGGAATTTGAATCATTGGGTTTAGGATACCTTCTTTTCTGCTGGTTCCTATTTTTGCTTTTCTTCCTCAGGAATTTGCTGAATCTTTTTGTAAGAAGGCTGATTATATCATCATCTTCAGCATCTTCCTTTTCTTCCTTGATCTCATCCAATTCAATTGCTTTCAGTGCAAGACCTTTGGGTTTTCTCTCTGTTGTTTCCTGCTCTTTAAGTCTGTTAAGCTCTAGCTCATGCTTCATCAGCTTTCCAAATAGTGCAGCAGTTCCTAATTTTGACAGATCACGACTTTCAGAGATAGCTGTCACCTTTGGTTGCCAGCTTCTGTCGAGGCACTTCAATATCTTTATGTTGAGTTCCTCTCTGTCAAACTCTTTTCCCAAGCCAGTGAGGTGATTCACAATGTGGGTGAATCTTTTCTGCACATCAGCAATGCTCTCCTCGGGTTGCATTCTGAACAGCTCATATTCTTGGATGAGTGCATGTTTCCTTGACCTTTTCACATCTTCAGTACCTTCATGAGTCACTTCTAAGACTTCCCACATCTCCTTAGCTGACTTACATTGAGATATCCTGAAGAACTCATCCATTGTCAATGCAGAGGTTATGATGTTCTTGGCCACAAGATCATGTTGAGCCTTCCTCCTTTCGGTCTCATTCCATTCTGATCTTGGCTTTTCCACTTGTTCATCCTTGACAACCTGCATTGGCACATAAGGTCCATTGACCACAACTTCCCAAATTAATGCATCAATGGATTCCATGAAAATTCTCATTCTAACTTTCCAAAATGCATAAATCATTCCATTAAACATAGGTGGTCTATTAACAGCAGAACCTTCAGCAAAAAGCACATTGAACTCAGACATTATTACAAACAAACTTGATTAAAATACAAGTCCTAGCTCTTGATACCAATTGTTGGGTTTAATAGTGCCAAAGTTCAAGAGGGGGGGTGAATTGACCTTTTAAAACTTCCTCGCAGAAACAATGTTTAACCCAGTTTTACAGAAAATAAATCGATTTATGTGAAAATGAACAAATTTATTTCAGCACTGTTTTTCTGTTTGAAACACTTTTAATACAGCAGGGTTAATCACAAGATTATGCAGTGAGAGTTTCCAGATGCACACACACAGATATCAGATTTGAAAAACAGTGAAACACAAAACAGCAAGCTTTAATTTCAAGCAAGTGATTAAGATTCAATTGATAGCATGCTAGTTAATTGAGTGACCTTTGCAAACAACCTGTTCCAATGGCTTTTAACAGACTATGAGTGTTCTTCTTGATGTCAAGCAATTTTCCAGAAATTAAGAACAATGAATTACAGAACAACAAACTTCAACTTTAAGCAATTGTTTAAGGTTCAATTAATAGCATTAACAGTTTCTTGAGCAGCCTATCACAGTCAATCTGTTCCAATTGCTTTTAGCAGATTTTATACGTTCTTATCAGATTAAACCAACTTTTTCAGAAATCAAGAACAGTATGCACAGTGCCCAGAAAGAACAGATTTATTTTCAATTGAACAAATTTATTTCTTTGTTGTTTTATCAATTATGCAGAAACGAAATTGCAGAGAGTGAGAGAGAATGAACACAAGCAATTATACTGGTTCACTCAACCTGAGCTACATCCAGTCTTCACCAACAACAGGTGGAAATCACTAACACACATAGTACAACCAAGTACAATTCCCACTGTTCTTGAAACCTACAAGAACTTAGGTACTCTTGCTGAAAAAAACCTATTTCAGCATACACACACCCACTCTTCAAGAACACCTATCAAGAAGAGTGTTCAACCAAACTATACAAGATAGAGATGTGAAACGACTACACCTGATTGAGGATACACAGATCTGCCTTAAACCAGTAGGCAAGATTGCTAGAACAGTAGCTGCACCTCACACCAAGCTTTTGGAACCAAACCAAGAACAAGCACTTTGTGATTTTTGAAATCTTTGAAGAACAAATGCTAATCCTTTGAAAACACTTAACTCTCTGCTGTCAAAACTTGTTTTTTTGCAAATGTATGAACTGTTTGAATCGTTATTAAACTCAGAAACAAGTTTTCATTTCATAGAAAGCCAGCTTATAACAGAATTTTGAAAAACAGTTAAAGCTGTTATAAAATGAACAGATTGAAAATAAAATGAACTGATTTATTTTCAAAAGCAGTTAGAGAATTTGTTAAGTGAGGAGACTTAGTCAACCATTCTGGTGCTGAGATAAAACTGAAAAACGTTTAAGCTTGACATGGCACCAGAGATAAAAAAAATCTATTCATTTACAGATGAACAGATTTATTTTTCAAAATGAAAACAGAGAAAGTTTAACAATTTAAAACTCAGTCGTTTTGAAAAGAAGAAGACTTAGTCAAAATACCTGATGCACAAAATCTAATTTTTACAAGACTTAGCCAAGGCATCAGTGAAAAAAAAATGAATCTGTTTATTTAGAAATGAACAGATTTATTTTTATGCAGTAAACGTGTTTTTGTGTAAAACATGTGAAAAACAGTTTAAGAAAACTTATGCTTGTTCTTATCATATGGCCAGTGGTTATGAGGTGAGTTACTCAGCAAAAAGCTACTCTTAGACAACCTCTAAGCACTAACTAAGACATACTTAAAGCAAGGCAAAAATACACATAAAATGTACATATAAGACTTCATCAAACACTACATATAGGTCTTCATCAAACACAATCTTGAAGGGGCAGCAACCATCTTCAACAACAAAAGCAAATCTGAAATCAATACAAGCAGAAATCCTATCTCACACTCTTTGATCAATCTCAATCTCTAAGCAATCTCAACTCTTTGAAAAACTAAAAAACTTGTGTTAAAATCTTATTACTCAAATATGTTTTTCTGAGTATATTCAAAGATATTGTTTGTTATCAAATCTTAACAAACTTATTCATTGTATTTAAAAGATTGGTCAACGCATTAAAGACTGGAGCATAATCAGTTAAAACATTTAAAGCTCAGTCAAAGCTAAAACAGTTTTTCTGTTCTGGTACCAAAACAAACAATCGGTTGTTTCCACGAATCAATCGGTTGTTTTAGTTTTAACAGCTCAACCATTTGAAAAACAGTTTTCAACCTTTTCTAAAAACACCTAAGTATAAAACAATCGGTTGTTTCGACAAAACAATCGGTTGTTTCGACAAAACAATCGGTTGTTTCGACAAAACAATCGGTTGTTTCGACAAAACAATCGGTTGTTTCGACAAAACAATCGGTTGTTTCGACAAAACAATCGGTTGTTTCGACAAAACAATCGGTTGTTTTTCACTTATTTTGAAAAACACTTTTCTTTTAAAAAGATTGAGAATGTCTATGCTTTGGATTCAATCAAGAGTGGATTACATAACCAATCTACCCCAGATCCTATCTAGGACAACTCAGCAACAACAAGCACAGCCTAGCCTTTAACATCCTTCAAAGGGTTTGGATTCTTCAAAGCTTGGACACTACTTGGTTCAACAATCTCCCCCTATTTGATGAAGACAAATCTCTGGTGCTTGTGTTTGATCTGATTGAATCTGAAGCAGTACCTGCAAAACTAGCATATATACAGTCTAATGCTTCTTACAACAACAGGTTAGATTTTACCACAATTAAAGTATAAAACCTGAAAAACAATAGGTTGTTTACTCAAAACAATCGGTTGTTTCTATCAGCAGTAGCAGAAAACAGTTTTATATCAAAGATTTTAACAGGTTACACGGTTTCAGATAAAGATATACAAGAACCAATTAATTATCCCCCTATTTGTCTTCACAAATAGACTTTAGCATGTATCAAAACAGATTTAGGAGAGATTATTAAGATCAAGGATACCTAACTCATTTCTTAGGAAGAAAAACCTCTCTTTTGGTAAAGGTTTCGTGAAGATGTCAGCTAACTGCAATTTGGTCTCCACAAACTTCACTTCACAGTTCCCATTGTTTACATGATCCCTGATGAAATGATGCCTTATCTCAATATGTTTGGTCCTTGAGTGCTGAATCTGATTTTTAGTAAGATTGATGGCCCTTGTGTTATCACACATCAAAGGGACCTTGCTGATTTGTAATCCAAAGTCTGCAAGTTGTTGTTTGAGCCACAAAATCTGTGCACAACAGCTTCCAACAGCAATATACTCAGCCTCAGCAGTAGAGAGAGCAACGCATGCTTGCTTCTTGTTATGCCATGAGATTAGGCTTGAGCCAAGAAGGTGGCAAGTGCCACTTGTGCTCTTTTTATCTAGCTTGCAACCTGCAAAGTCAGAATCTGAATAACCAATTAAATGAATTGGAGAGTGAGAAGGATACCATAACCCAACAGATAATGTTCCTTTGAGATATTTCAGAATTCTTTTTGCAGCTTAAAAGTGTGACTCTTTAGGATTTGCTTGATATCTTGCACATAGACATACCGCAAACATGATGTCCAACCTACTAGCTGTTAGATAAAGCAAAGAGCCAATCAATCCTCTGTATTTTGTTTGATCTACATTCTTTCCAACAACATCAGCATCCATGTAACAACTTGATGGCATTGGAGTGTTTGCTTCTTCGCAACTCTCCATTTCAAATTTCTTGAGAATCTCCTTGCAATACTTTGATTGACATATAAAGATCCCATCCTTTTTTTTGCTTAACCTGCAATCCAAGAAGGAAAGACAGTTCTCTCATCATAGACATTTCAAACTCACCTTTCATTGCAGCCACAAATTCTTCACACAAACTATCTTGTGTAGCACCAAAGATGATGTCATCAACATAGATTTGCACAAGAATTATTTCTGCATTTGACTTTTTGATGAAGAGAGTCTTGTCTACCATTCCCCTTTCATAACCATGAGATAGCAAAAAGTTGCTAAGCCTCTCATACCACTGTCTTGGAGCTATCTTCAGTCCATACAAAGCTTTCTTCAACAGATGATGTTCCTTTGAGATATTTCAGAATTCTTTTTGCAGCTTTGAAGTGTGACTCTTTAGGATTTGCTTGATATCTTGCACATAGACATACCGCAAACATGATGTCCGACCTACTAGCTGTTAGATAAAGCAAAGAGCCAATCAATCCTCTGTATTTTGTTTGATCTACATTCTTTCCAGCAGCATCAGCATCCATGTAACAGCTTGATGGCATTGGAGTATTTGCTTCTTCGCAACTCTCCATTTCAAATTTCTTGAGAATCTCCTTGCAATACTTTGATTGACATAGAAAGATCCCATCCTTTTTTTGCTTAACTTGCAATCCAAGAAGGAAAGACAGTTCTCCCATCATAGACATTTCTAACTCACCTTTCATTACAGCCACAAATTCTTCACACAAACTATCTTGTGTAGCACCAAAGATGATGTCATCAACATAGATTTGCACAAGAATTATTTCTGCATTTGACTTTTTGATGAAGAGAGTCTTGTCTACCATTCCCCTTTCATAACCATGAGATAGCAGAAAGTTGCTAAGCCTCATACCACTGTCTTGGAGCTATCTTCAGTCCATACAAAGCTTTCTTCAACAGATGATGTTCCTTTGAGATATTTCAGAATTCTTTTTGCAGCTTTGAAGTGTGACTCTTTAGGATTTGCTTGATATCTTGCACATAGACATACCGCAAACATGATGTCCGACCTACTAGTTGTTAGATAAAGCAAAGAGCCAATCAATCCTCTGTATTTTGTTTGATCTACATTCTTTCCAGCAACATCAACATCCATGTAACAGCTTGATGGCATTGGAGTGTTTGCTTCTTCGCAACTCTCCATTTCAAATTTCTTGAGAATCTCCTTGCAATACTTTGATTGACATAGAAAGATCCCATCCTTTTTTTGCTTAACTTGCAATCCAAGAAGGAAAGACAGTTCTCCCATCATAGACATTTCTAACTCACCTTTCATTACAGCCACAAATTCTTCACACAAACTATCTTGTGTAGCACCAAAGATGATGTCATCAACATAGATTTGCACAAGAATTATTTCTGCATTTGACTTTTTGATGAAGAGAGTCTTGTC
The DNA here is from genome assembly GCF_051622355.1 of Phaseolus vulgaris. Lineage (NCBI taxonomy): Eukaryota > Viridiplantae > Streptophyta > Magnoliopsida > Fabales > Fabaceae > Phaseolus > Phaseolus vulgaris. The sequence continues at coordinate 4,591,051 of NC_143507.1, forward strand.
TACCATTCCCCTTTCATAACCATGAGATAGCAGAAAGTTGCTAAGCCTCATACCACTGTCTTGGAGCTATCTTCAGTCCATACAAAGCTTTCTTCAACAGATGATGTTCCTTTGAGATATTTCAGAATTCTTTTTGCAGCTTTGAAGTGTGACTCTTTAGGATTTGCTTGATATCTTGCACATAGACATACCGCAAACATGATGTCCGACCTACTAGTTGTTAGATAAAGCAAAGAGCCAATCAATCCTCTGTATTTTGTTTGATCTACATTCTTTCCAGCAGCATCAACATCCATGTAACAGCTTGATGGCATTGGAGTGTTTGCTTCTTCGCAACTCTCCATTTCAAATTTCTTGAGAATCTCCTTACAATACTTTGATTGACATAGAAAGATCCCATCCTTTTTTTGCTTAACTTGCAATCCAAGAAGGAAAGACAGTTCTCCCATCATAGACATTTCTAACTCACCTTTCATTACAGCCACAAATTCTTCACACAAACTATCTTGTGTAGCACCAAAAATGATGTCATCAACATAGATTTGCACAAGAATTATTTCTGCATTTGACTTTTTGATGAAGAGAGTCTTGTCTACCATTCCCCTTTCATAACCATGAGATAGCAGAAAGTTGCTAAGCCTCTCATACCTGTCTTGGAGCTTGCTTCAGTCCATATAAAGGTTTCTTCAACTTGAAGACATGGTTGGGATATTTATGATCTTCAAAGCCCAGTGGTTGATCTACATAAACTTCCTCATTGATGTAGCCATTCAAGAAGGCACTCTTGACATCCATTTGGAAGAGTTTGAAACCATTCTTACAAGCAAATGCCAGTTGCAGCCTTACAACCTCCAATCTAGCAACAGGAACAAAGGTTTCACCATAATCTATGCCCTCCTCTTGATTGTAGCCTTTGGCAACTAGCATTGCTTTGTTCCTTGTGATCACACCATCTTCATCTAAATTGTTCCTGAAAACCCATTTTGAACCAATAATGTTCATTTCATCAGTTCTAGGGACAAGAAACCATACCTCATTCCTTGCAAACTGATTCAACTCCTCATGCATAGCTTCAACCCATTTCTCATCCTTAAGAGCTTCATCAATTGACTTTGGCTCAATTTGAGAGACGAAAGTTGTGTGCCTACAGAAGTTTGAGATGGAGCTACGTGTGGAAACACCTTCCTTTATTTGCCCTATGATGTTTTCCACTGACAGATCTCTAGGAATCCTCCACTCTTTGGGCAGCTCACTCTGTTGCAGAATTTCAATCGGTTGTTTCTGCGAATCAACCGATTGTTTTTCTTCACAGATTTCCAACTTCTCCAAACTGATGCTCTGTTCATCTTCTTCAGCACTGGTCTTCGGGATTTGGATGTTTCTATGATCTACCTCATCAAAGACAACGTGAAATGATTCTTCTACAGTCATCAACCTCTTGTTGTAGATTCTGTATGCATGACTTGTGAGAGAATACCCTATGAAGATGCCAAGATCCGCTTTCTCATCAAACATCCCTAGATTTTCCTTTCCATTGTTGAGAACGAAACAACTGCAGCCAAAAACTCTAAGATGACTGAACTTCCTTCCATTGAAGAGTTCATATGGAGTCTTCTTCAGAATAGGTCTTATAAGCACTCTATTCATCACATAACAGGATGAGAAAACCATCTTTAAACCATTCACCCCCCTCTAGTTTAAAGCCATACATTCTAACAAAACTGACTTGGATGAACATGTTGCCATATATATCACTTAAGTTAGTTTGTACAGTTATGACCACACCATTTTGTGCAGAGTGTTCCTGACAACACTAAAATGAGCTATTTTAAGTTGGTTCACAAGATTGCCACCACATTCAATCGATTCTTTTGATACTTTGATGATGAAGTTTGGAGCTCATTTTGCCACCATTAGATCACACCATTTAAACTTCTATTGTATTGGTTAATATTCTATGGGAAAAGGAAGAACCGTTGAGAACTTTTATGGAGAGGTTTGGAAGGGTAGCCTCGAGTATACGTAACTTAAGTTCTGAGATAATTATGCATCATATGGTTACTTCATTGAGACCGAGACCATTTGTCGACAGTTTGTGTAAACAGCCTGTAACTAATCTTGATGAGTTAAGGCAAAGAGCAACAAAATTTATGCAACTAGAAGAGTTGAAAAGCTTTAAAAGTCAAATAAGGATGGATGAAGGGGTTCATAGGAAGGATAAGGAGGAAGCAAGATGGAAGAAGTCAAAGGAGGTATACCATGATCCAAGAGTAAGAAGGTATCCAAATGATGAAAGGAGGGCTAGAGAAAGGAGTTCGAGAAAGAGAGAAAGAAGAAGTCTAATAAGGCCAATAAAAGGGGTAAACAATACTACATCTTGAGGGTTTACTAGAGGAGGGGTTTCTTCGTCAGCAAGAAATGAGCATGTACGGTCGTCTAAAACAACTCACTCAATCCAAAAAAGAAGTATGCCGCCAATAATATTTACTGATGAAGACTTCCAAAATATTGATCCTAATCAAAACGATCCAATGGTGATTAAAATTAATGTATAAGATTTCATGGTGATGAAGACGCTAGTTGATTAAGGGAGCTCTGATATTCTGTATTGGGATACCTTTTTAAAATTGAAGTTGTCGGGGGGGATGATATTCAACCACATTATGAGCAAATAATTGGTTTTCCATGAGAAAGGGTGAGGACGAAGGGATATATTGATTTGAAGACAAGATTTGGAACAGGAAGTCTAACTCAAGTTATTAATGTTCGTATCTGGTGGTAGAAGCTAAAACATCTTACACTGTTCTGTTTGGGAAGGTCATCCTTAAACAAACTTGGAGCTATTGTGTCAACACCTCATTTAACAATAAAATTCCCAACTGGCAAAAAGGAAGTTGCAACAATTTATGTGGATCAACGCACAACCTAAGAATGTTATTTAGCAAGCCTGAAAATTGAACCAACATTGACGAGTAAATATGAGGGGAGCATTGATAAGGGAAAGATGGTAGCCATGACAAATTTGATCCTAGGTCTGACGAAGAAAGGATGGAGCCAAAGGAGGAAAAAGTGGTATGTAAGTTGGATGATGAAAATCATTTCACATACATGGGAAGTTCATTTCCAAAAGAAGAGATGTGAATGCTGGTTAAAGTATTACAGAAAAATAAAGATTTATTTGCCTGGACTATTGTTGATATGTAGAGAATTAATCTGGATGTAATCACCCATAAGTTAAATATATATCGGTCAACAAAATCGATAACTTAGAAGAGGATAAGATTGGGGGAGGAGGAAAGGATGGTGACGATTGAAGAAACCAAAAATTTGTTACAAACGGGTTTTATTGAAAAATATTAAGTATACAACATGGTTGGAAAATGTGATGTTAGTTAAAAAATCAAATGAGAAATGGAGAATGCAGAATACACGAATTTGAATAAGGCATGCCCAAATAATTCTTATCATTTGCCAAATATAGAGGTTTGGTTGACGGAGCTTTAGGGAAAGTTGTGTTAAGTTTTCTTGATGCATATTTAGGATATACCCATATACCAATGAACATGATGATATACTGAAAATTGCATTTACCATTAAAATATCTAATCTTTACTATCGGGTAACCTACTAGAGACTAATGCTGGAGCAATCTACCAGAGACTAATGGATAAGATGTTCCAAAAACATATTGAAAGGAATATTAAGGTGTATGTGGATGATGTAGTGGTTATGACAGTGGAAACTCATGTGAATTATCTGAAGGAAGTTTATGCTATCGAATAGGTACTTTTCATTTCAATCATCATTTCTCCACAATAAATATATGGTAAGCCTTATAATCGAATAATTGTTTCTTTTTTATTTATTTGTTTATTATTTAAAAAAAAAACAAATTCTTTCATCATTTTGTTGCTTTATATGTGATAGAATGATCATACTTTTCACTCTATTTGTTTCTTTTCATTTCTCACACTTTCTTTCATTTTTTTTTTAATGAATTTAGGCTAACATTTAGTGGAATCTTGATAAGTTATATCATTTTTCTTGTCAATACCAACCAATAATAAGAAAATAATTAAAATTCTTAAATTTTTTACACATTATTACCTATAAATTATTGGATTCAAAGATAAGTTAATTTATCTTTATCGAGTCCAACCACATCAGAACCAATCTTGATACCAGGTAGAAAGTTGAAACCAGAACAACTTTTATTTAGATTGTACAAAATATAGAGATTACAACCACCTTAAAGTATTGTTGAAAAAGAACATAATTAAGCTAGTTACAGAAACAAATTTAGGATATATAATCCTTTTATCTGCTACATAACTACTTTATAGAACCTAATTACCAAATTTATTTTTTCATAACTGAAACAACACTGCATGCTACAAAACAACAACAACACTTGACTCACTTCCTTGGTTTTTGAACTTTTTTTCTTTTAATGAATACAAACATTGAATTTTGAAATAACTTAGGCAATGTTTTTTTTACCTTTAAGGATTATTCACAGTAGAAGCATAGCTTGAAGAGCGTGAACCATTTCTGAGTTTAGGATCTTCAGAACGAACCATGTAATCAGCAGTGCTACGATGCTGTTTTTCTCTTCCATTTGAAGAAGAAGAACCCTTATTTCCATCTGAATCTTTCTTTTCACCCAAATAATAGCTGGTGCTATCATCATTCTTAGAACGCGATGGGGAACTCATTCTTCTTGATTATACAATGTGCTATATTTCTTGTGTGTTTCAGACTAATGAACACGATGATGGCCATGTATTTGTATACGTAGAGATGCATGTACAATGGAACTACCAAGTAATTCATCCACAATTCCATTTCATAGTCACAACATGGTTTCAAATGTTGAATGTTTCAATTCAGTCTTCATATTTTGAATAACTATGAAATTGCAAATGTTTTTCATGGTTTGATCATGAAACTGCAACGAGTTCTTTTATTGTTGGTTTTATATTATTATTCTGAATCTGTCTGTGAAATGGTAAAAGGTTTGTGTTTGAGGTGGAAATGGTTGCATTAATGTATGGAATGTTCTTGTGAAATGCATTGTGTTTTTGGGTGGAGATTGAGATCAGAACCGATTTAGCGTGCTTTGATTTTCTTCCAGAGCCCATTTCAATGCATGACCACACGAAACAGAGTATTCGTGGTGTGAAACTTTGAGTGAGTCTTGGTAATTAAATTCATGTGAAATTTCTGATTATTTTCAACGTTTAATGCGAAATTTTTAATCTTTTGCATCCTTTGATCATATGGGTGTAACGAATTTTATGAAAAATGAAAAGAAAAAAATAAAGTTGATTGCTCTGTTAATTGTACAGAAAACAGAGCATGAAGAGTATATTATAATATTTTGCTCTGTTATTTCAAACTTTCTTACATATAAATATATAAAAACATTCTCATTCTTTTCATGTAAGAAACTGTGAATTGCGGCTTTATTTCCCAAACAATAACTTAATTCATTATTTTGCGTCTATTCTATATTTTTTTTGTTCTAATAGATTTTGGGTCATGCTATTATAAAATAAATTGATTTTGGTATCATTATTTTAAATATTTTCAGTTTCATTATATTTTTAAAAGCGAGTTAATATAATTTTTATTCTGAAATTAATGATAATAATGTTATAAAAAAATAATAAAAGGTATCCTGCACGATAAGTTAACATATGTAGGACGAATTGAAAGAATGACTGTAATAAAAAAAACCTGAATTTAAAGCTAAAACAAAAATACATATTCAATAATCAAACAATTCCTCTTATAATATTCTCTAAACTTCTCTAATTATTCAAATTTAAATAATTAATCAACTCAATTAATGAATTACACGAGTTACACGAATTAATTCTCAATAGCATTTAATTTAATTCATTTTTTATAATCAAATCAAGATTCAATAAATTTGCAATTAATAATTAAATCAAGATTCAATAAATTTGTACTTTGAATTCTAATATCAAAAATACAAATTGCTATCATAGAGAAACACTGAAATTAAAGAAAAGAAGAGAAAAACTATGGGAACAAAAAAAACTCAAGGCTTGCTTGATCTTCTTCCTAATCCTCAAAATTTAGTTCTCTATTGATAAACAACATGGAATGTGGAGAAGACGAAAATGTAAGTAAAGATTGGTAATCGAAACATAACTGAAATCCGTGAGTTCAACAAGATGCAGTTTTATCCTTCTTGTTTGAAGGATCAGAATACTCCTTTCAATCGGTTTCATGCAGGTAATCTCAAGCTAACTCCCAAACTTTTAGCTTATATCACTACATGACAACTAACACCTAGGGGTGCAATGATGTTAGCTCACCGACGAGGATTTTATATTGATGTACTGCCTAATGACCACAATAAAGGTAAACTGGATTTATGTGATGAAGGAACACATGATCAAGTCTAAGAGAGTTATTGATTACAAGTTTCCTTTTCCAGTTGTGGTTTCAAAATTATTGGAATACTTTGAAGTTGATGTGAATGATGAATTGACTAAAACCATCAAAGTTGGAAGTGAAATAGATTTGTCTACATTAGAAGATCAACAATGTATGGATTAGCAAAAATAGTGATGCACCTAACTCGTTACAGAATGCATTTTATATGAAAATCTTGTTCCAAAAATAATGTTCTAGCACTACAAGAAAATCATGAAATGGAAACCAATTTTTAGAAACAAAAAATAATTAGTTGCTATAGTGACTAAAGTAGAGACTATTATAGAGACTAAAAAAAATTGGTTTCTAAATTAGTTTCTATTATTGTTAAATAGTTTCTAAATTGGTATCTAATTAGCTACTTAACTACCAATTATTTAGATTCTAAATTTGGTAGAAAAAACTTTGGTTGCTAATTAGATATCAATTTAGAAACCATTTAACAATAATAGAGACTATTGTAGAGACTAAAAAAAATCTAATTTAGTCACTATAGTAACTAATTATTTTTTGTTTCTAAAAATTGGTTTCTATTTCATGATTTTCTTGTAGTGTAAAAATTTGATAAAGGTTGCTCTGGAAGATATCCAGAAAAGGTAATCTAGAAATTACATTGATGGAGGTGAAGGAAGAAAAAGCCTAACATTTATTACTCTTATTTGCATTAAGGAGTGGACCACATAGTAGGGTGATAAATTATTTTTTGCAATTTTTCCATTTGAATACTCTTCATATATTGAATATCTCAGCACGAAGATCTTGGAGTAATTACCCAACTTGTGTTGTAAATGATGGGTGTTTATTCCTACACCCTATCAAAATTCTCCCTGCACCCCCATTAACTTTCAAAAGTATTGTTTTACCCTATTTTTTTTAAATGACTTCTAGATTATCTTTCCTAGAAAATTTTATGGAACTTACTTTCTGGAGTTCATAAATTGTATTTCGAGAAATGTTGTCCATAATTTATGGAAAAAGTTTTTCGAAATAGAATTTTCAGAATAAACTTTCTAGAACGTATATATGTTTTGGAATTACTTTTACGAAGTGTGTTTCAAAAAGAACTTTCTAGAATAAGGGCGAATTAGATGGAGCATTTGGTCATTTCACCTATTTCTGCAGGAAGAACTTTGACGGAGTGCAAGAAGAAACACTCATCAATGAGTCAAGAGAGAAAAATTCTTGACAAAATTTTATTATCAAGAAGTGACAGCTTAATGTTGAAGAGTGGGGATGGCGATGTGGGGCAGGTTGTGCAGGCCAACCTGTAACCGAATAAGAAAAAATGTGGGACGAGCTGTCTATTTCAATCTGTTGGTTTGTTTAGGCTCGCCCCATATAATCTGTAATCCATGCGGACTAAGTGTGAGGTGGGACGACTGACCCACGTAACTTGCATATCTTAAAAATTCTAAAATTATCTATTCCAAATTCTATAGTTTAGAATATACATTTGAATTTTGAATTGTGCAATCTGAAATATTATACATTTTAAAACATAAATTTTAACTTCCTAATTCTTAACCATGGAAGTTTCTAAATTACACATTCCAAAATTAAAGAAAATATATTCAATGAAAAATGTCCTATGGTAATTTAAGTATTTGTTAAAGTGTGGGTAAAAAGAAGACATGATAACACATTCACAAAATTCAATAATGCTTTTTTAACATTTAATAGTGTATTTTACTCTTTCTGAAATGCATAGATTTTTTAGGTTTCATACTAATCCAATGCACTAATCAGAAAAAAAAATTAAAAAAATTAATTTAATCAAGATTTATATTTCAAATTTTATTTTTGTATCAATTTAAAAAATATTTGTTATGCAAACAAGCTCTTGTTACGAACTAAAACTAGCATTTTACATGTCAAATATTGACAAGTCAATACAGAACGGGTGAGTACACATTCTCATCCCAAATAAGACATGTCACTGAAGACTTTGGAAGAAGAATGTTAGGAACAAAATATTTTCTTTATTTTTCCTGTCTCACATGTACTCTAAGACTAATGTCACAATGAGCTAGCTTCTCCGGTTTTAAGTTTTATTTAGTAGAATTTCTCCATAAATCATTTTGGAAAACAAAAACATCAAATGAATTTATTCTTTTAAGTTAAAATTAACTTGTACCCAAATTAGAAATAAATTTTTAAAAAGTTATGAACACACCCTAAGGTCAAGAATCAAATAACTGGATTCCAAAAAGAAAAACTATCAATGTAAAGTCCAAAATTTCCAAGATGGAGATACATAAACACCCTATTCCTTATAACATTTTTTTATTTTACAATATAAAATAATTTGGAATGAATTAACTAAAAATAAAGAATTCGTTTGATACTCTTATGTTTCCCACTTCCGCTTTACAACTCCATTTAATAAAAAAAATATTGTCTTTAATTAATAAAGTAAAACTTTAAAATAAAATGATAATAAAAAGTTGTCAAATGAAAGTATAGAAAAATGATATTCAAGCTATCATTACCTTAAAGTAAAAGTAACACTATTTTATTAAGTGTCTCCTTCAAACACCAATGAAGTAGGTAGATCAAAAAGTGTAGATATAACATTTTCTTTGTAGATTATTACAACAATCATAAAGATAAGCTTATTTTGCATTGGTTGAGAAAAGAAAACGGCTATTATGAAAACTGTTCTTTATTCACCATCCCAGAGTTCTTCAGTTGTCTTGTATCCAGGAGATGTCTTGCTAACAAAATCTTTTCCTGTAACTATTCTTTCCTGCATCAGTAAATTAGAAAATTTAAATGACACCATAAATGTATGCTTGAATTTTCTTAACATTCTTGCATTGGCCTTAGCAATTACCACAAACTGATTTTAATATCTTACTTCTATAGCAAACAAAACGATACATGACACAGGATTTGGGTATTAAATGAACTTGTTTTGAAGAAAAAAAACATTTGTTCTCAATCAGAAGATTGCATGAAAGAACTAACCTGCTCAATGTCAGAGAAGTTGGCAAGCAAATCTGCAGGTATAGACCAATCAAACAGATCGAAGTTTTCCTTGAGCCTAGCATCATTTGTACTCTTAGGAAGTACACTGTGACCCATTTGTAGTCCCCATCTTAGAGCTATTTGTGCTGGACTCTTCCCTAACTTCTCACCAGTCGTGTGCAGAACTGGATTTTTAAGGATATTACTTTCACTGAGTCCTTTACCCAAAGGTGAATAACCCTGAAGAAGAGCATTAGTAAGTTACCTTTTCACAATAAGACAGACTTAAAATGACTCTGATACTATATTAAAATATAAATTTTAAGTCTAATTAACTCAATCTTATAAAATCAACTTATAAAGTGAGGTTTGTCTCTACTTATATACTAAGAAATGTTTTAATATGTCAGATCTCCAACATGTATACTACCGATACCCCTCACCACTAGGCCGACCCTAGTAGGTCACAAAACCTTTTTGCATGTAAACACCGAAGTTGATACAAAATTTCTACCACACTGAGTAACTCTTTTAAGATAAATATAATCAGGCATGTGTATTTATGTAGCATGTATAGTTATAACGACCTTAAATTTTGCATACTCACTGATAAGTGCACTCCCTTGGATTTACAGAAAGCATGCAATTTGGGTTGCTGAAATGAAGGATGCAATTCCACTTGGTTAACAGCTGGAGTCACATGTGCTACATCCAACAGATCCTGAAGCTTCTTTACAGAGAAATTGCTGACCCCTATAGCTCGAGCCTTGCCAGAATTGTAGAGTGCCTCCATTGCTCTCCAAGTGCTAGCTATGTCAGGTTTGGTAAGCTGCCCGTTATTTGCGCTCACTGGCCAATGAATCTATAAGAATATAGACATGGAAAATAAAGCTTTTGACGTTAAGTATATGAAGTCAACAACACTGCATGATATTTCAAACATAGATTGATGCAGAAAAAGTTGAGTTTATGATTTACACACAAGGTAGAGATCCAAATAGTCCAGTTTCAAATCACGTAAAGTTCGATCAAAAGCCTTTGGGACGTCTTCCGGCAAGTGATCATTACACCTAAAACATGGACAAATTAAATTAGATACAAAGAATGTAATTACAAAATAGTTTTACGAATATGTGTAAATGTAAAAAAGACAAACCATAGCTTAGAGGTGATAAACATATCTTCACGCTTAACTACACCATCAGCAAACAACTTCTTCAAGGCATCACCAATCTACATAAAATTTACAAAAGAGTTAGTAGAGGGAGAGTAGAGTACCAAAACAATGTTTTCGAAAAAGTGGCTACGAGTTATAACTTATAACACTAAATAAAAACAATCAATTCTACAAAATGTACTCAAAGTTGAAATGCACATTATTGTGGCCTGGATTATGTTTCTTGCTTTAAACTACAGAATGGTAGCAGAAAAGAGAGAAAAAAAAAAAGATGACCATATATGTATTGAAACTCATTTTAGGGATGTAACGGAACTTTTTTTCAGAATGGCATTTTGTGTATGAGGAAACTGAAGTTGTGTTTTTAAATAAAGAAACAAATTCAGACTAAAATCTCTACTTATCTACAAAACAAGCTAGCGCAGATGGTGAACCTAGACAAGCTGAACATATTTACAATCATGAGGCCTTCAACATTCTCCTCTCTCCTTTAAAGACATCCTTTTTCTCAAGCTCACCAAGGAATATCATATTACGCTTCAAGCAGTTAGGTATAAACATAACTTCTTCAAGCACCCTCTCAATTCCATCATGCGGACCAATCTTGATGGTTCCAACTCCATTTATCTTACCAGACTTATCATCTACAAGAAGAACTGAACCTCCTTCAAGTTCTATAAACTCCTAGAACCATAGACAGTTAAATGTCATATCAAATGAACATCTTGAGTCTATTATCCACTCACAATCATTAGTACTACTTGACACCATGAGGATCTTTGATGATTCAAGCCATCTTCAACCAGAGTTAATTCACCAAACATTGACGGTCTATCGACACTAGACTATCTACTAGGTCCAGACGATCTGTCAAGGTTATTATACTTCTTCTGCTTCTATGGACAGAAACTTCTAGTGTGACCATGCTTCTTGCATTGGTAACATCTAATAGACAATGTAGCTCCACCATTATGCATCCTCAACTTTGACCTTTTGCATCCTTTGTTATCACTAGTAGATGCTTTTCCCCTTGATACAAATCCAGCTCAAACACCAAACGCCCAAACTTCGAGCTGAGGACATCCTAAACTCCTCAAGAGAGAGAATATCTCTTCCATACAACCAGGTTTCCTTGAAATTATCATGCATCTTAGGCACAGAATACAACAACAAAAATGCCTAATTCTTATCATGAATTTGAACGTCAATATTCTCTAGATCAAGAATCAATTTGTTAAAACCATCCAGTTGTTCGCTAATTGCATTTTCACTACTCATCTTTTGAGTACAACGCTTGTTCCAGAGACGGTTCATCATAGACTTTGTCATGTACAAACTCTCAAGCTTAGACCATAATCCTGTTATGGTCTTTTCCTTTGAGACTTGCCTCAACATCTTGTCAGAGGCTAAGAACAATTGTGTTGTGAGCCTTCTCCAACAACATTTTCTTGTCCTTCTTCTCTATGGCTACATCAAGCATGAATTCACTTTCCAACACTTCAAGGAGGCCTTGTTGAACCAAAAGAGCATGCATCTTCAACCGCCACAATCCAAAATCATTCAAACTAGTAAATTTCTTAACCTCATACTTTGTTGTGGAAGTCATGATAATTGAATTCCATGCTCACCACACAAGTTTTTTCAGGAATAGCTTAAGCACAAATCCATTCTAAAGTGTCTAGCACTTTAAGGATAACGAAAACAGAATTTTGCAAACGATAACCAGAAAGAAACACAAGAATCAGGCAGAAATTTTTTGAGTTATCATTGTTATTTTTCTTTGTCTTCCCAAATTTCTCATGAAACATTGGATCTCCCTACACGGTGACAAGTCAAAATTATTGAAATGCAGACTCTTGTACATAATAGTACATGGGAGTTGGTTCTTTTTCCCCTAACAGAAGGTGGTTTGTTGAAAATGGCTATATGTTATTAAATTTTGTCCTAAATGGTGATACTAACCAATTTAAGGTCCGATTAAAGCACAAGGCTACACTCCAATATATGGTCTTGATTACCATGGCCCTCCATGGGCTTAAACAATCTTTAAGGGCGTGGTTTGGAAAATTGCAGAAATTTGGGATGAAACAAAGTTTAACTTAGCATTGGGAATTGTTATTCTAGTCAAGTAGGCTCCAAATGTTGATAATTGGAATTAAGACCGTAAGGGAGGGTTGTTGTATGAAGATAAAGGAAATACTGAAATTTCTAGTTATTGTGATTTGTGAAGCTAATTGGGCGTGGTCTATTATAGATAGATGTTGGGATCATTCCACTATAGGGTATTGTATATGCATTTGAGAAAATGTTATCTCTTGGAAGAACAAAAACCAAAATAGTGTTTCTCTATGTGCTAAAGCAGAGTATAGGACTATGGCCTTAGCCACTGTCAGTTGGTGTGGATCAAACAACTCCTTCAAGAACTAAAGTTCTTTGAAATTCAGACAATGAAATTTTATTGTGATAATCAGATACCTCTCTACCTTGTCTCCAATCTGGTGTTTCGTGAGAACTAAACATATAGATATTGATTCTCATAATCACAGAGAAATTGTTGTCCAAGGAGATTACTACTATGTTTGTCAGCTCAAATAATCCCCCTGCTTATATTTTGACTAAATCCTTGAGGAGACCACGTATTCAGTTTATATATTCTAAGCTTGAAGCATAAAATTTATTTTATATTATTATGTGTTTTGTATTGATCAATTTTCTTTTCCTTTTTCTGCTGTAGATGTCTGGGCAGGTGCAACACAGTCTGCATTCCTGCTATCAAACTGTACCTTCTGACTTTGGTTACAGACACACACAAATATGTGTGTTGAAAGTTGTTTGAATTTTGTTGGTGTTAAAAGATAATCTTGCTAACAATTACATTTATATTTATAATACTTACTGATACGAGCAGTTACTTAGAAATATCTATTCTAACAATTGAAACAAGAAAAATAAAAGTCACATATAGTTAGGGGCATTTATGTGTAGTTACAAAATCATAATATCAAACAAATTTGAAGAAGAAACATATATACAGCTTGATCTATGCAAGCAGCACTGGTCTACTATGGACATAACCTTCTTGCTAGAAACTCTAACATTGTGTTCTGACCAATTTAAACCAATTACAACATGCAGCATACACACAAAACTCTGGCACTTCTTATTTCTCTATAAAATTGAATACAACGAAAATGATTCCAGTATGTAGGCATAAATAACCACAGTTCCTTCAGAACTAGAATGAGTCTATTTTAAAACTGTCCTCATCCAAACCTCAAATTACTAGTACAAATAAAATTAATATAAAAGCACCCTTGCACGATAACAAATTTACAAAGATAAACAGAAAACAAAGTAAGATGAGATTATCTAAAATAAGCATATGAGTCTGACCTCCTTCTCGTTGCCATAAATTTGCGCACAATCTATATGACGGTACCCAACCTGCATCAATATCATCCACTATAATAACCCATCTTTCCTCCAAAACCATACACTCTACTAGACAAATCCGTCAAGCAAATAACCACAATACAAATAAAGAAAAATGGCTCAAATTTGGATACTTCTCATTTTTCATAAAAACACAAAAAAAGATCAAATCCAAGGATTGAATTTCTTTCTCCGTCAATTGTTGCTAGATGACATAATAACAACTTTTACCAGCAAATTTCTCATCATCAAGTGAGATGAACATTCTAATAGATTACACATATCTATAAACTTCTTACCATCTGTTTGAACAAAGTTCTTCCTAACCTAATCACTCCTAAGAAAGCAAAATTATAAGAAAAATACATACCAAATAATTTATAAAACCCCTTTTATATAACTTCTCTAAACTCCTAACTACAATGTAACTTTTCTAAATTCTTGTAAAAGCTGTCCTTTGTATTTTGTTTTTTCTACTAAAATAGTCAAGAGAATCCGTATAAGAATACCCTTGATTAAAGATATACCAATTCAGATACTCTCAAAACTCATCATTTAACAATACTATGACTCTCTTCACTCCAAAAAGATTGCAGTTTAATGAAAGAGAAAGTATGAAATGAATAGAAAAGAGTAGTGAATGAAGTGTGGAACATTTGTTGCAGTGGTCAAGGCGTGAGCAACAACGCCAGGTTCAGCGAGCCAGGTCCCCAAACCAACGGAAGGTATCTTTGCTCCTGTGTTCAACTCGAACAATCCAAGATCGTCGTTGCCGCCCATTCTCTACGGTGCAGAACGGAACCGAGGTTGTGGCTGTGATCAGAGAGAGAACTGTAACCGCACAAAGCAAATGCATGAAGAGACGATGAAAACAACAAATGTTATTATTTAAGCAAGATAAATTATTCTTAATCCTTAACTGGCCGGAACAGTTAAAAATTAAAAAAAAAAAATCATATTTGTGTAACATTGTCAAAAACTAACATTTAAAAAAAAAATTATGTTGAAATTTCTAAAAATTCATTTATACAGAACACATGAAAATCTATATTTTCTCAAAATAAAATTAAAATTTGAATAATAAAAGTCATAGATTATTATGAATAATATAGTTTAAGATGAGATGTTACATTCTCACTAACTCACAGTGATATAATGGATGGTTGAATAAGTGTTTAATGACAAATTTTGCATGCAACTCCACTTTTCCATTGGTTCTTCTGCATCTCTTTATGATTTCAAAAGTATCCTTTGAACAATCAATAACACCTTCTCTTTGAAGTATGAACATCGGAAGCTTCAAACTAACATTGGATTTAGGTTTAAAATGTAAATATCAAATTGTATAATTCGATTTATGAATTTAATTTTATATACTGATGTATAATTTGGTAAAAAAATCCTGAATCCAGTATTAAGGTTTGAAAAAAAAAATCTGGTAATATCTCAATACTTAATAAAATAGTTTTAGTTTATCAAATAATTTCAAACAAATTATATGACAATTGAATTTGGAATGGGGATTGCGATCAATGAAGATTTCTAAAACTTGTTCCAAAGGTTTTTCATCTTTATTTTTTATTTTTTTTGAGAATTTTCTATTCAGAAACCAAGTTTTTTGGCATAAAAAAATGTTCAGAGGAGAAAAATCTCAAAGTTAGATTTAGTATAGTTCGGGCTAGTTCAGAACCGATCGGTACACTTGTCTCCAAATTCGAAAAAATGAATTTCTAAAGAGTCGAAGATGACCGTTGGAGTTCTTGAGGTGAGATGTGATCGCTGGAGGCATTTAATGCGTAACGGAGGTTTGACGTTTGCTTTTTAAAATGAAGTCGTGTTTTGATTAGAACTGTTATCAGAAACATCTAACGGTTGGGATTGAGTGTCGTTTCATATGCCGAATATTGTGAGCCATTGGATGAATATGGATATAACGATTTCGGGCGTACCCTCTCTCCTCTTTGGTTTCCTATAAATAGGACATCATTTGTTCGAGGAAGTGTTTACACCTTTGTTGCACTGCATCTGGCAGTGCGAGAGACCTGAGTGACTCAGACGACTCTAAGTCAGACGGACCGAGTTACAAATGGATTGATCCACGCGTCTTAGATTCCCTACTTGCTTCAGGGATCCAAAATTTGTGGATAAATTCTTATCAAAAGTATCCTTCTTGAAACGAGATTCACCCTCAAACGCATTGATGGCCGATATTTGTGGTTATACCTACCGAGTGTGCCACGTTCGGGAAAACGCACCCCACGACTTCATTTTTGTGTATAATACATTTTTTTTTCTGACTTACACGTCACCCTTCCTTTTGATGAATTCACCATGGGGATCCTTCAGATCCTCAATGTAGCGTCGACCCAATTGCATCCCAACTCGTGGGCGACCCTTCAGCCATTTAGAATTATTTGTGATATTTTTAAGATATTGCCTATGCTGCAATCATTTTTGTTCTACTATAATTCCCGTTCGAGTACTCCCATGAGTTGGTTGTCTTTGTCAAGTCCATCAAGGAGTATTCGGTTCGCACCTTACACCACGTCATACAAAAACTTCAAAGAAAAATATTTCAAAATTTTCGTGGAGTTGGACGGCAGACCCTGTTTTTACGATACGGATGGGAGGACAAAGTTTCATTTTCATTGGACTCAAACCCCCACAAGAATTGTTTCCTGGCCGAGGCCTTCGTTGACTACGCGGGATAGAGAAATTTTTGTTGTTCTTGACCATCTCCTAAGTTACTTACTCGGGAGTTGGTAGCGTTGTACGGGTCGTCCAAGAGGTGGATGGATTTTATTGGTATGTAGATTCTTATGGACTTGGCTGTATTCATTATGGTGATGTGTTTAATTCGTTTGTGTTTTGCAGCCATGGTGTCTCGAGTGGACCTAGGGCTAGGGGACTATTTGACACAACTAAGACGCCAGACGACCAAAAGAAAACTCAATAGTTTCGAGATGGTCGGAAAGGGCAACTCGACTGTTTTAGTGGACATAGTGCCTCCAATCACCACCGTCCCACCTGTGATCTGGAAAAGGGGTCGGCTCGCAAGGGCGGCCTAACAAACTGTAGAGGCGGGTTCTTCTTCTTAGAAGGTTTCCATGCTCGACACACATCTGCAATTGGCGTAGGGTGTCCATGTTGCAATGTCACCCGAAGAGGAGAACATATTGAAGACCGTCCCCACGAATAGCTTAATTACGGAGTTCATCGTGCTCCAAAGTCGAGCACTAGTGGTCGGTCGCACTCTTGGAGAAGAGTTAGAAAAAACCTTTTTCGTGGTGCTGACCAAGTTGAAGACTGAGATGGCCGAGTCTACAAGCCCGTTAAAGGCAACATTGGAGGCGATGGAAGCATTTAAGGAGAAAATGCACCAAGACAGTGCTGAAGTTGAGAAAGCCAGGAGGCCCTAAAAGCCGAGCTGGAGGTGGAAAAGGCCGAGCGCACAAAAGAAAATGTTGAGGCTAGAGAGAGAGAAAGCACTAATCGCCGAGGTGGAGAAGTGCCAAATCTTTATTTTGCATATAAGCGATGACTGCTTCCATCAAGGCCTTTGTCAAGTGGCCTTCTTCCACAACATGCCTGCCGAAGACACTCAATACGACGTCGATAAAGTTGTCGTGGAAGGGAAGGTAGTACGGATCGATGGAGGTATGGACGAGGCAATGAAGGATGCCGAAGGTAATGCAGAAAATGTCACCACCTCGCACAATGAGCCAGAGTCGTCTTTTGAGGAGTTATTTGATCTAATATTAATGAAAATATATTGGTTAATGAAAATATCTTGGACCCGATATGTGGGCGTAAAACAATATTTACTTGTAATTTCATATTTGTTTTGTATAACTACTTCTTATATATTAGAATGTATCTCTGCCTACTGATTGTCAGATCGTAATGTATGTTTGAACGACTTATGGTAAAAGTTGAACCTTGAGTACTTTCACCTTAATGACGATAACAATATGGCTGGTTGAGCCTCCTTTATATTCTGTCTTAAAAAATATTTTAAAACATTAGTACACATGTATGATCATTTGCTCGTATACATAGTACACTCATCGCAGTTCACAACACAGCAAGAAAAGCTAGGGTAAGTTAGTGAAAATATAATTTTATAATATGCATAATTAAATCAAAAGAGAAAACCAAATTATATGAATCAATTTCAGAATTATTCAATCTTCTTCAAATCCCAACTTAAAACAATCACATAGATCTCACATGGATCTACACATCTAGGATATTCAACAAACATAATAATAAATAACGTCTTCTGGATGACCCCTATGAAGTAAGTCCTATCAGAGACTAACACTTGATCCAAAGATTACCAGCGAATCCAATAGAAAGGATTATGGTAAGTTCAATACAACTCAAGTCGTGCATCTCATATGTCACGGTGTGCATGAAATGCCCCATCAGCTTCTCACCATCTAATATCTTAGTCTATGTGACTTAGATCATCAGTGAAGTTTGGAGATCTTTGTTATCACATAGGCATCAATACATTATACACATACAAACATCAGTCCATACATTATCCCAAATGTATGAATTCAATTCCATACCATTTTCATCATACAGCAACATTCAAAACACGATTCACAACATTCAAAAGTCTATTTAACATAAGAAAAACAACACTTAAATACTAAACCATAAAAATATAATATTTCTACAAGTTTAAATAATATATAAACAAACAACACAATATATAAACACACAACATTTCTACAAGAGAAATTGAATATTGGAATCACTTCCCTCCAGATCCAGATCTTCTATCCTAGAGTGCTATTAAAAAAAAATTAAAGTTAGCTTCCATTACCTTAATTGTTTGCTTTCCAAGCAACCTTTAGAATTTTATCCTCCCAGTATGAATAAGCTTTAAGATTTAAGGGCATAATGCAAGTTATCCAAACATAATAGAAATTTAGTATATAATAAAATAAGTTGAGAGAATTACTTTTTCTCAACTGACTCCATCAAGATTGATGACTAAATCCTAAGGAAAAACAGAGAACAAATGATCTTTAGAGAAAAAATGAGCTTACTTTGTTTGAAGATCTGATCGGATAGAAATGTTCCTTAACTTCTCAGTTTTAACGTGGTGCGATCAGATTCTATTATAGATGATGTATAAAGTGAGAAATGAAGAAAGAAAGGAGAAGATTGGAGAGGTAGAGAGAAAAAGAAATAAAGAAGGCACCGTTGGGGGAGAGTTTCTATGTTTTTAAATATACGTTGTTACAATTATAATAATAGTAATATTTGTGTGAAAAAAAGGTGTACCGTATTTAGATTATTCATCTTTTAATAAAAAATAATAATGTATTTATTTAATAAAAAAATTGTTAAATAATTTTTTAATTTCAAGATAATTAAATAATTTTTTTTAGAAATAAGTGTTACAAATAATATATAATAATAATTTTTATCTTTTAATATATATAATTTATCCTTTAAAAAATAATATACCCATTTGTTATAATTTAACAAATAAATTCATTAAGCTAAACTCATCAATAGTAATTTGTTTAATTTCTTATTTAAGAAAGAATTTATTGTTACAAAATTATAAGATTATCATATTCTAAATTCATTATATATATATATTAAAATTTATAATAATATTTATAAATTTACGTTATATATTAATTTAATAAAATTAAAATTTTAAAAATATTTAGAAAACGTGGATACAACCATTTGATAACTTGTCACTAAAAATAGTATGCATATTAAAAAAATTGTAATTATGAAAAATAATATAAAATATAGGTATAAATTGGTTCTATATAAATTTGTTGAAAGTGTCTAGACATCGTTACGCGTATGAAAAATATAACCTGTATTTTTAATTGAATGATAACTTATCGTGCAGGATACCTTTTATTATTTTTTATAACATTATTATCATTCATTTCGGAATAAAAATTATATTAACTTATTTTTAAAAATATAATTAAATTGAAAATATTTAAAATAATGACACCAAAATCAATTTTTTTTTTTATAATAGCTGACCCAAAATCTATTAGAACAAAAAAAAAATAGAATAGACGCAAAATAATGAATTAAGTTATTACTTGGGAAATAAAGCCGCATTCACAGTTTCTTACATGAAAAGAATGAGAATGTTTTTATATATTTATATGTAAGAAAGTTTGAAATAACAGAGCAAAATATTATAATATACTCTTCATGCTCTGTTTTCTGTACAATTAACAGAGCAACCCACTTTATTTTTTTCTTTTCATTTTCCATGAAATTCGTTACACCCATATGATCAAAGGATGCAAAAGATTAAAAATTTCACATTAAACGTTGAAAATAATCAGAAATTTCACATGAATTTAATTACCAAGACTCACTCAAAGTTTCACACCACGAATACTCTGTTTCGTGTGGTCATGCATTGAAATGGGCTCTGGAAGAAAATCAAAGCACGCTAAATCGGTTCTGATCTCAATCTCCACCCAAAAACACAATGCATTTCACAAGAACATTCCATACATTAATGCAACCATTTCCACCTCAAACTCAAACCTTTTACCATTTCACAGACAGATTCAGAATAATAATATAAAACCAACAATAAAAGAACTCGTTGCAGTTTCATGATCAAACCATGAAAAACATTTGCAATTTCACAGTTATTCAAATTATGAAGACTGAATTGAAACATTCAACATTTGAAACCATGTTGTGACTATGAAATGGAATTGTGGATGAATTACTTGGTAGTTCCATTCTACATGCATCTCTACGTATACAAATACATGGCCATCATCGTGTTCATTAGTCTCAAACACAGAAGAAATATAGCACATTGTATAATCAAGAAGAATGAGTTCTCCATCGCGTTCTAAGAATGATGATAGCACCAGTGATTATTTGGGTGAAAAGAAAGATTCAGATGGAAATAAGGGTTCTTCTTCTTCAAATGGAAGAGAAAAACAGCATCGTAGCACTGCTGATTACATGGTTCGTTCTGAAGATCCTAAACTCAGAAATGGTTCACGCTCTTCAAGCTATGCTTCTACTGGGAATAATCCTTAGAGGTAAAAAAAACATTGCCTAAATTATTTCAAAATTCAATGTTTGTATTCATTAAAAGAAGAAAAGTTCAAAAACAAAGGAAGTGAGTCAAGTGTTGTTGTGTAGCATGTAGTGTTGTATCAGTTATGAAAAAATAAATTTGGTAATTAGGTTCTATAAAGTAGTTATGTAGCAGATAAAAGGATTATATATCCTAAATTTGTTTTAATTATTGCAACAATACTTTAAGGTGGTTGTAATCTCTATATTTTGTACAATCAAAATAAAAGTTGTTCTGATTTCAACTTTCTACCTGGTATCAAGATTGGTTCTGATGTGGTTGGACTCTATAAGGATAAATTAACTAATCTTTTTTGAATCCAATAATTTATAGATTAACTTATTCTTAACAATTAAACTAAGAGAAAAAAAAATATTGAATTACATAATTCAATAGTTTTTAATTAAAAAATTAATCTCAAAATTTATTATTGAATTAAAAATTTATAAGTAATAATGTGTAAAAAAATTAAGAATTTTTAATTATTTTCTTATCATTATTTTTTAATATTGACAAGAAAAATTATTATAATTCAACAAGATCACACTAAATGTTAACCTAATTTCATTCAAAAGAAAGAAAATGGGAGAAATAAAAAGAAACAAATAGAGTGAAAAGTATGATCATTCGATCATATATAGCAACAAGATGATGAAATAATTTGGAAAAAAATAATTTTTATTAATTATTTTCTCTAATATTTAAGTGAAAAATAAAATATACGAGACTCAATAGAAAATCAAATCTTTCTTCATCATTTTCCTATCTTTGTCACTTTCCACTTTAGAATTTCGGTTCAAATGTATGAGAGGCATGAGTGAAATATAATGGAATGAATGCACAATATCTTCTTACAACCATCAGAGCATAAGAGAGAGAAAGAGAAAAGAGAGAATGATACTATCACACATATAATATCTTTCTCACACATGAAGTGTCTTTATTGTTAATGTATATATATTGAATACATATATTATATAATAAATTTTGATAATTTGAATTTAGTTTTTCTTCGTCGACTAGAGATTAAGATATTTTTCTGTATAAAAGTGGGTGTAAACTTCAATCTTATGAGTCAGTTTTATGGAGTTGAATTAAACTTAAAGTTCACTTTGTAATATGGTATAAAAACCATTTCGAATCTATCCTAACGAGTGTTTGTGTTGGACCTATCGTGCCACCTATTATCGGACCACTATCGGATCATCCATAATATAAAGTCTTTGACAGTCTTGACGTGAGGAAGTATGTTAATATTCCACATTAACTAGAGATTAAAGTCTTTCATTATAGTGAAACCTCACGTCAATTTTATGAAATTGATTTACACTTAAATATACTTCATAATAAATATTAAATTAGTTTTTAAATGTTACTGTGTATCAACAACAAACTATTATTAAAAGTCAGTTAGATGACTCTGACGTAAAAATCTTAAATATAATAATATAATAATATTTTAAATTAAAAATTATTAAAATATTAATTTTTTGGTATGTGGTATATTTTTTTCAATTTGCGTTAAAAAAGTGCAAGAGACTCCACAGTAATAATAGTTGGTAGTTCTAAAAAGACTAAATCGAGCGCACTACTCGGTCATACTCTGTTTCATCGGTGGCACCCAAAACGTGACACAAACAAACACTATAAAATAGATCTGGCACTATAAAATACACTGACACTGGCGCCATAGAAGCTTTCAATCACCGTTTCATTCGCACTTTCGGTTTGCGAGAAGAAAATGTCGAACGATATTCCATTCTTCGAACTCAACACGGGAGCCAAGATCCCTTCCATCGCCTTGGGAACGTGGCAGTCCGATCCTGGCCTTGTTTCTCAAGCCGTCGCCGCTGCTATCAAGGTTTTCTTAATCACCGTTTTCATCCTCTTTTCAATTTTAATTCGATTGCCTTTCTCTTCATCATTGTTACTACTACTAACCTACCGCTACATTTCATTGATCGACTTATATTTGTGCATGAATGTATGTGATCGTGTGATGTGACTCTAATTGCACTCCAAAACTCTTCAGATGCGGATAAATGCCTCCAATCTGACTGTAATTATAATCTTATCATGTTTCGTCTCTCACAATGGTCATGGTTGTAGCAGAATAATGATTGTGATGATACAGGCGCCGACTTATATGAGCATTTCATAATTGTTGTCGCATCATGAAGATGGTAGTCATTATCATTCTCATGATCGTTATATGTTTCACCACCGTTGTGGACATGATTACAGTCGCTGTCGTGGCTGTTATTGGCATGGTGTGGTGTGAATTTGAGTATACCTCACTTTTTTAGTATGGCTCTTTTGAAGTGAAAACATATATCTATCATTATCTTTATATTTGATCTCTACTATCACGAGTATAATCATCGTTCTAGATATCTATTAAATAATTTTTCAAAAAACTCAAAATCGAACCAAAAGAAATATAATATTAATATAAGAAGATTCGTCTTTTTCTCTTCAACATCGAATGATAAAAAAATTACGATTATATAAATTTTAAAATAAAATATTAAATATATTAAAATATTTTAATAATTTAAATTGAATATGGATAATGGATTTGGACAAATACGTTATTATTTTTATACTTAATTTAAAACTCTAGTATTATCTATAATTTACAAATTGATGGAGTATTATCTGTATCTATATTCTATTATATATATATATATAAAAGTTTGTTTGTTAAATCTAATTATTCTTAATGATACTAATAAAAGTAGTGATGAGAATTGTGGTGGTGATATCTGTCTTGGTGCTGCTTGTAGAATAATCATGGCAGGAAATGTTTTATAAATATGATTTTTCTTGAGTGAAGTTTTATTCATGATATTTTAATATGAATTTTGACGTGTGTTAATGTTTACTATTTATTACTTTTAGTGCGTTGATTGTTACTAGTTGTTCTTGCACAAAGTAATTTGTTAATGTACTTGTTTTTAGTTAGAATACATTGACAAGGTATATACTTTAGATGATAAAGTAGTAAGTATAATTTGTTAATATACTTAAAAAAAAGTGGGTGTGGGAACCTCGCTAGCATTTGCCAACATACACTTGCTATCGTAATCCAACTCTGTCTACGTATCTATGATAACCTTAACTACTGATTTATTCTACTCATAAAAACATTTTATCACCTGAAGTGTATCACTTGTTTTAATGAGTCAAATCCTATTGTAGCACTGCTGAGACAATGTAGCTCCGCCACATAAGTTCTTAGCATAAAACCTTGGATCATACAGTTACATCGAGAAATTATATACGTTTGCACAATGGTTCTCTAACTCGTTTTTATTCTTCAGCTCGATCTGCTGCTTCCTGGAAGTTTTCTCTTCTTCAGAAATTTGCATGATAGGGGATTCTCTAAGTTAATTTTATGTGATGCTGGATTCAATCTATCTTTCTTCTAATCCAAATAAGAGGCTTTGAGTCTTTGGGTTAATATTTTTAGCAAATTCTATTTTCAGTTTCTCACTGTCAAACTGATAATGCTTCCTTCCTTTTATATTAGTCTTTGGAAATCGATTTTTGCCTCCATGGTCAAGTCTTGTTCTTCTTAATAGAATTGATAAGAGTAATTTACTTCAGATTCAAAGATTTTTATCTGCCTTGCATGTTCAGATTGAGTTTTGAAACTAGTTCTCATTTGTTCTTGTGTTGGTCAGCAGTTTCTTTTATGTGGAATAACTGTTTTGGTACTTTTGGTGAACATTGGGTTTGCTTCAAGGATATTTAGTAGTTTTGTGCGTTAATTTTAAAGGATTTAGCACTAGGAGAGAGATTCCTCAAAAGTTTTATAGTTCTCAGTTTGCATTATCTGATTGGAATGATTTATTAGAATCTTTACTGAATGCCGATTTTCTAATGAATTCAGTAGCTTTTCTTGCTTCTTTGTAGTGTTACACATGGTCCTTCGGGGGAGGTCTGTTAAATTTACAGAGATTGATATGTTGTGTTGCGCGTTTCTTGCTTATTTTTCTATTTTTATTCCCTTAATATTTAGTCTTGATTTCTTTAGTTTTTGAGGACTTCTTATCCTCTTGCACTTGTACCTTTCTGTTCTATCTTAATAAATTCTTTATTTATCTACATAAGATTATTATTCTCTGTTTTGCACTCAGCAACAGTCAACTAGTTTCTGTTTCCCTCCTTGTGCATGCAAATATATTAGTATCCATTTTCACACTTCCACAATTTGGAAATCTGTTTTTCAATATAATGATCTTTGATTTTATTAATTTGATGCAGACTGGTTACCGCCACATTGATTGTGCTCAAATCTATGAGAACGAAAAGGAGGTAATTGTCACGACTAGATGTTTGTTCTAGCTGTTTTCATTTGGTGTCATGTTATATCGATTAAACAGCATAACTAGCTATTTGGAGTAAATCATTGAAAGTGGTATTGGTCATGTTATGTGTGAAGGAAATGATTCATTATTGTTGTTGCAGATTGGCTCTATGTTGAAGAAGCTGTTTGAGGAGGGTGTAGTGAAGCGCGAGGATTTGTGGATTACATCTAAACTCTGGTTTGATTTTAGATTCTAGATTAATCAGTTTGGTTCCATTTTTAAGCCAAATTAATAGTTCTAGTATGTTCATGCATGTGATATAGTCTTCACTGCTTATAACTCAAGGATTTAAGATGATCTGTAGGAATACTGATCATGCTCCAGAAGATGTACCTCAGGCATTGGAAAGGACTTTGAGAGATTTGCAGCTTGATTATGTAGACTTGTATCTTGTATGTAATATCACTAAATCTCACAATTTTCTCTAACTTATTCTTATTACAATTTTATCCAAAATTGATGATTTTCTTACCCGCAATTTCTCTGTTGAATGTGGTGATTATTTTTTTGGGTTTTATTTCAACATTTGTTGTGAAACTGTAGTGTAAGATATGAATATACTAGGAACAGTCCCTTTGAAGTTATTTTCTGTTTCTGAGAGTATAAAGGTAATTAAACTAAATTTTTATTGTTGGAGAATCACCGTGATAGCCATGGCTTCTTGATTAATAATAAAATGTATAATGGTTTTTGAACAGATTATGTGCATGATAATTTTCTTTTCTAAATTATTTTACAGTGTACTAGGAACTAGTTGTTAAACCTCGTCTCTCGTTGTCCACCGTATGTGCTCTTGTCTAGAGTCCGATAGAAACTGGAACAGAACTACAGAAAGAAAGGCTTCTAGTAACATAAAAAGAGTACAAATGATTCTCAGGATAGGCCAGAACTCCCACAACAATAGGATAACTCGTGAAAACATTTTAAGCCAATTTTCTCTTCCATTGTAGAAACAGTTTAAATACAAGTGCTGACAAGAACTTATTTAATCCACCCTTAATTAAGTTGTTTACTCAAACGGACCCTAAATCTCCTTCTCAACCTCCTTTTATAATTTATAATCCACATGTCTTAGTTCTCCAATTATTGCAGCCCCAACTTTGAAACTCTAATTACTCTACGAACTATCTCTGACTGTCAAACTCCAATTTCGTAAGCCTTAACTAACTAATGAGTATATGTAAAAATGTAAATTAGCATTCCTTGCATTGTTTAGCAGCTTTTGTTTTAGTTATTTTTATTCCTTTTTCCTTTCTACTGTATGCGAGGTTTGTTTTAGATTTTTCATTGTTTTCAAAATTCGGTGTATTAATACTTATGATATACTCAATTTAAAACTCAGGGTTCTGTCTTTTCAGATCCACTGGCCAACTCCAATGAAAAAAGGAACACTGGGCTTCAATCCTGAAAATCTTGTGCAACCGAACATACCTAACACATGGAAGGCAATGGAAGCACTCTTTGACTCTGGCAAGGCTCGGGCTATAGGCGTAAGCAATTTTTCCACCAAGAAGCTGGCTGATTTGCTGGAAATTGCTCGTGTTCCTCCTGCTGTCAACCAGGTGGAGTGTCATCCTTCATGGCAGCAAGAGAAGCTGAGGGCTTTCTGCAAATCCAAAGGTGTCCACCTCTCTGTAAGTTTATAACTCTAAACTCTTGAATCGTCGGCACATTATAGTGGCTATTTATAAACCAACCTGTTCTGTTGTCACGAAACATTATTTTGTATCTAATTTTTCATATTTCATCTGAGATCTTTTAATCGTAAATATTTAGGGCTATTCACCTTTGGGTTCCCCTGGAACAACCTGGCTTAAAGGGGAAGTCCTTAAGCATCCAGTTTTAAATATGACTGCGGAGAAGCTAGGCAAAACTCCTGCACAAGTCGCTCTTCGCTGGGGACTTCAAATGGACCATAGTGTGCTTCCCAAGAGTACAAATGAAGCAAGAATGAAGGAAAATTTTGATATTTTTGGCTGGTCTATACCTGAGGATTTACTCGCTAAATTTTCTGAGATTCAGCAGGTAAGATTATTTCATCGTTAACCAAGAATGTTTCTAGCATTTTAAAACCTGAATATACTAACAGTTTGATTAAAAAATTCATCTTTCAAACCCTTGATTTTTTTTCCTATATTTTGTGGAAGCATGAGAAATTGGAATATGTCAATTAATAAGTAAGACACTATGGTGTGAAAATTCACTTTGATGAAAGCATAGTCAAGTTTTATGACAGTGGTGGTTGTTCTTGCAGGCAAGATTACTCAGGGGTACCACATTCGTCCATGAAACTTTTGGTGCCTACAAATCTGTTGAGGAATTATGGGATGGTGAAATCTGAGCAATCTGCAATGTAAGTTTTGTAGAGTGAATGGAACTTGGAGTAGGAGTTCGTCACTGTCTTTGGGTGTAGGGTCGTATTAGGAATCCAGGTATTGAAAATTCAGAAACCTATTTTGTTTTAAGATTTTAGATTAAAACTAGTGTGATTTTAGCAAATTTTATTAAATTTCTGGATTAAACTTTTCACCACTATTAATATCTCTTTTCTATTTCTCTTTATTCTATTATTGAATGTTTTTCTGTGGTTTTCATTAAGGACGTGTTTGTTAAATAGAGGAAAGAAATAGAAAAAATAAGTAAAAAAGGAAAAAAAATGACTATTATTAAGATAGTTTGATTAAAGAGAAACGATGAAGAAATAAAGTAGAAATTAATTACTAAGACTTTATATTTAAAATAGAAATAACTATTATTTATTTCAATATACTTGCTATTTTTTTATTAATGACATATTTAATTAATATTTTTAATATAAAAACAAACTGCAGACCATAGTATAATTAGTCTTTTTATACAATAAAAACAAACTGCAGACCATAAAAACAAACTGCAGACCATAGTATAACAAAAAAATTCAAATTAAGATAATTAGTCTTTTTATACATAATATAATTAATATATATATTTTTATTTAATATATGCATATATATACATACACTTTGCAACCAATGATTTAATTTAAACATTGATGTTTTTGTTACAAATAATTAAAATTCACCTAAATATTTATAATTTTTTTTTATATATGAATTTTAATATTATAATTTTGAATGATTGTAAAATAATTTATTTTCTAATAAATCATAAATTGGGATTTTAATTCTAGAGACAAAAACAATAGAATCTATTTTATATTTTTAAGAATTATTAATTATAATTTTGTAATTTTAATTACAAAAAATGATTTACTTTTATTATAATTTTTTCAAAAACTTTTATAAATAATTTTATCAAAATAATTTCATAATTAATTACTCTCATAAATTTAATAAGTTAGAGATGATAAGTTTTCCATCCTATACAAAATTGGGTCTAAGGATTATATAAAGGAGTTTGTAAGATTTGTCATTTACTATCGAATTTCCTTCAACTTTCCACAACTATTTCAATTTTGTTAGCACGATTAAAGGATGTAGGAGAAGATATACAAGAAGATAGAAAATGATGTTCATAAAATGATTATTGAAAAATATAGTTATTGTCAAATAATCGATTTTCAATGAAGTGAATATGAGACAAATGCAGATCGACATTAACTTGTTTATGGGTGAGCTTCCCATTATATGTTGTTGGACTGCCAAATAAGATGCAGAGTCTGATAGTTGAGCAAGAGAAGGGATGAAAAGGGTACATAAAGAATAGTTTACTATAGAGAACCAAGTTTCAAAGTGTATCTGCCTCAACTAGCTTCTTCTTCTCCACACACAAATCTCATCATTGCATATGCATTCTCACAAAAGGTCTTTCTTGAATGGACTAATCTTTGGGAGTTCCGAGAAACTCTCTCCTCAAATCTTCCTTTGATCAAGCTTAGCATACCAAGTTTGGGTATGTTTCGTTGCTTTATGAGATCAATCCCTCAAATTTGTAATCTAGTGAAGAATTGAAGATTGGACAGATTAATAAAACATCTTTGAGCTGCAAATAATGACGTGTATGCTTCACCAAGAAGGGATTAGACGATAATGCTTTTTGGAACAATCCATGAATCGTTTGAAAGGCAAGCTTTTTGCCTGTGGCTCTATGGAACACTACATTACACCTTCATTGTATTTTATGTTAGACGTTGATCATCCTAAATTATGCCTACCCTTCAAGTTTATAAAGGCAAAGAGGTGGTCAAAGCAAATGCTCATGAGCCATCAATGATTCACCAATTCGACCTATCAGAGGTCTTTAATACATAGTTAACGAAATTCTTTATGAGATTATTTTATGTTGTAGAGAATATTCTTTTTATTTTATGTTGTAGAGAATGTTCTTTTTTTTCACGTCTATCAAGAAAATCTTTCAAAACTTGAGTCAATATTAAAGATCTCTTAAAGGACATGCTAAAGTTGTTTCACGCTAACACATATCCTAACATACCTTATCTCAACTTTGGAAACGCTATCTGCCATGTACAATCCTATGCTTTACCCTAATTCGAGTAAACGTTCTTGACCTAGGCCTGATAACTCATACCAGCTATTAGGATGTTGCTTAAAGAAAAAGTATGCTTTTAATGTTGCATGGAGTGCATTTAATGCATATCTATGTCGTTGCATGGAAAAATAAAAATGGTTGAAGATGAAGTTTTAAAGTACAGGTCAATAGGTACAACAAGATTTGCAATGACTCTTTTCTCAAATTCCTATTTAAAATAGTCTTCCAAGATGAAGAATAAGAGAAAAAGTGATCAAGAGCTTGTTGAAATGGTGTTAATTTTCTATCTCAATGCTTTATGTGCCCAACCTTTACAAGAACATTGTTTGTGTTTTGTTCAGCAAACTAGAAGAGTGTTTTAACATTACATTCGTCAAAAGACTTTTTTCTTTGTCTAGTGAGCAAAACCCTGTAATATTTTAGATCACCCCTTTCTTGTAAAACCTTTTAGCCAAAAGTTGTTGCATTTAAAACAATACTCAAGTTTTAGTCAGGTGAAGACAACCAAAATGAATGGTTTTGAGACATATGAACCTGTTAATAAGTGGTTCCTCCTTTTTAAACATAGATTTTGAACATTAATGAATTGTGCTTCTAAATTTTTAACACATTTCTCTTCAATTCTCTCTTTGCTAGAAATTATCAAGTCTAGTGAAACCATGAAGAAATTGGCTTAACCTATTCTTTGAACCTTGCACCTAAAACACACACCTATTTTATTGTAATAAAATAAATTTAAAATGAAAAGAAAATTTTAATAATAAAATAGTTAAGGAAGTTAACAAAAAAATATATATGTGAGTGTATGTGTCACAAGGTTACCTTCTAAGTTGTCTTATGAATGTTCTGTGTACTTCAATTTTTGTATATGTATGAGGTGGTTCGAGAACTGGGATAAGAATAATGTTCATAATTACATGATAATGATAATAATGTACAACAACATATTCAGACACAAGTTGCAACTACATAATAATCATGATCATCATCATTGTCACACAAATTTTATTATCATCTCACAAATCTACCATATATGAAGCAAGAAAACCCATAAGACAACTAAATTTTTTAATATTAATTTATTGTTCTAATTGTCACAAATAATTTTTTGCTACCTTATATTATTATTGTTAAAAATTTATTTTCATGTGAATTTATTTTATTACAATGAAGACTTGAATTTAATACTAATGTTTTCAATTTTTCCAAATCACATTCAATTAACATAATTAGTCGAATATAATCTAAAATTATAAATATATTTTATTAAATAAAAGTACAAACTACAACATTATTATAAGTGTTTTTCTTAAAATATTTTACAAATAAAAAAAATTAAAAAATATCATCGAACTAGCAAAAATATAACAAAGAAATATAAAATAAATTTTACCAACTCATTGTTTTAGTAAAAAAAAAAACACACACAAAACATGCTTCAAAGAATAATTCTAAAAAACTAAAAAGGTAAAATTGTGCTCCTATATAATATTTAAGAAAATTAAAACATAATAAAAATAAAACCATACTTGTAAGTATGATTTCAAAAATAAATAAAAACATCATCCAAAACACAATTTAAAAAATACGCAAAATACATGTCATTAAGGACCATTATAGAAAGGCAAAAATTAAACATACCAAGTCTGCTTAAACAGATTGTTATTCGAACTGGTTTAACACCTACAAATAGTTATGAGTTTTCTAATAGGTTTGTACATGTGTAACACTACGTCTACACATGTTAATTTGGGCTTAAAGTAAAATGAAAACACCTTATACATCCAATAAAAGGAGACAATCAACATCGATTTACAATTTAGTTATGCCAGATATATCACTATTAAGTCATCTATCATCTATAAAACTAGCAATTAATTTCATATACAAATAAATTTACCTGCTTTAACATCTTTAGCTAAGACCGGAGCATCGTCATGATTAGCCAATTCTCCTTTTCTTATATGGTATGCAACTTTTGTTATGAATGTTCTATTATTTCACCCTTTCATTTAAATCTTATTTGATTATCACGTGTTTTTAACACATGGATAACATTGGATACATATTTTCATGGCTAATGTTAACGGTTTATGTGTAGATTAACATGAAGACTCTCTCTAAAGTAGCAATAATTCTATCATCAATGATGATGTTGCTTCCTAGCACAACACACTCAATTGTTGTAGAGTCTAACGAAAGCTATATCAAATCAGCTACTTTTTTGTCTGAAAAGTTTGAAGTGGGACCAGGAAAAGTTGTAGTGAAAACATTATTAGATATTGAATTTCCAAAGGGTCACATTGGGGTCAAGAGTTTTGATGTTGAAGTAGTTGATGAAGATGGTAAATCTGTACCTTTGTATGAAACCTACCTTCATCATTGGTTTGCTGTAAAATATATTGAAAATATTACCATGTCAAACTACATTAAACAATCTCACGACCTTCGCAACGGTCTCGAATTCGAAAGAAATGATGGTATGTGCCAAGGTTTTTTGCTTCCACATTATTGGGGCTTGGGAGGAGAATCACGAGGAACATCCTCAAATCTTCCAGATCCTTTTGCAGTTGAATTAGGTAATCCTACAAAATTAAAGGATGGGTTTAAAGAAAAATGGTTATTTAGCATCATGGTTATTGATACCCGTGGCGCACATGATAGAAAAGGTTGTTCAGAGTGTAGGTGTAAGCTTTTAAATCTCCCAAACAACTTTTACAATGTCACCGTGGGCATTAATGGTCAATTATTGCCAAGAAATTATAAAGGAGGACTCTTTTGTTGTCAAGATAACTTACAATGCAAATTAAGAAATGATTTCCATGGCCCGACAAGAAATCTTTCCCTAAGATACAAAATAAGGTGGGTTGATTGGGATGAACACCAGGTGCCTCTTAGGTTCTATATACTTGATTCAACTGATCGTGTAAGATCAAATGGTTCTACACCAATTCATGATTGTCAGGTAGATGATTTATTCAATATATACTATACCTTGCAAATATAAGCAACCTTTTGAAAATCACTTATGTTCCAAACAAAACTATTAGGCTATTAATTACTTTTTTTTCGTGGGTAAGTGAGTAACATAAATTTATAAATTTGTTATAGGCAGAATATACTATTCCAAGAAATCATGACAATGACTCTCCTCACGTTAAGAAAGCAAACATCCCAATGACAAAAGGTGGTTATCTTGTATATGGCACTGCTCATATGCACACCGGTGTTGTCAATACTACTTTATATGGACAGGTAATATTTGAATTTATTTTTTGTACTCATATATAATTTATATCGCGTAGATAACCTTATGTTAAATTTTTTGTTCTTCTTAAATTTGTTGATAAATTATATATATTTGTAAGAAATTAACTATTTTAATGCATCTTCTCTAAATTTATGTTTTTGTTTGACTTAGGATGGAAGGGTTTTATGCACTTCAAATCCAAAATATGGAACAGGAAAAGAAGCAGGAAATGAAAAGGGTTACCTAGTTGGAATGTCAGTTTGCTATCCAAAACCTGGTTCCATCAAGATTAAAGACGGCGAAATTCTAACATTAGAATCCATATACGAAAACAAGTTTCGTACTGGAGCTATGGGGCACTTCTATATTTACTTGGCAGATCAAATACCGAACAATGATTTGAATATTTGATGTGGACTGTTTATTTATCTTTCTATAATACCTTATTTAATTTGTAGTATACTTGTAATCCACAAATAGTGGTTCTAAATTATCACTATGTGTATTAATGTTGTTTTACTTTTAATCCATTGTTTGGTCTATGGTTGTGTTACTTTTGGTATACTGTGTGTCTTGTGGATGTATATATAATCATCTATCACAATCTTTGTTATGTTAACAATATACTAAAAATATAATATACCAATTGAGCTTATAATTTAAAACAAGATGTTGTGAACCTAACGCCAATTTAAGTTCAAGAATAATGAAAGAATTGTGCAGTGTGAACTACAACTCGCTCCAAAATGAAGATGATGAAAAAAGAACAAATATAAAGTTAAAAATGAATAAACGATTTTCTATATTACGAAAGATAAACACTTTTTGTAAGATAAACACGTTTTGTTTGCATATATCTAGCGATGCATACAATTCACTCTTATAGGAGAACTAAAAGGTATATAAATATTATTGTTGATGAGACAAACTAACAGTCCATGATAATGTTGGAGTTGAAGCTTATGCTGAATCGTATTTATTGAATCCAACCCTCAAAAAGAAATGAAGACTTTGTGTTTCTATTGTGTATGTTGTATTATTTCTTCACGATGTTGAAGTGATCTTACATATTACTGAAGAAATTAATTAAACTAAACTTGGAAAGAGATAATTTTAACAGGTTAAAATGGTAGTTAATTATGTTAAAGTGTTATTGGCTGAAGGTGTTTTGAACTATACTAAGTACGTTAGGAGGTTGAATTGTGGTTTTAATATGTTAAAATTACTTAGAACTCATTGTAGTTATATCAAAGTGTTTTCAATTTGTTCAACTAATTTTCTAACAAGTTAAAAGCAATTATTTTCTCATAAGGCTTTATCAGCTTGTTTTAACAGGTTGAAACTGTGATTCAGTATGTGTATTTCACTAATAAGTGGATTCAGTAGATTACATCAAAGTTTTAATATGTTAACTTGATAAATATACTTCTATATAACTCTCATTTAAAAAGTAGAAAATTTTGTGAAATTTGTTTTGAGAAAATATTTATTCCAAAAGTGTTCATCTAATTTTTCTTTAAGCTTTCTTTAAATCTTTGAGATCATTTTAGGTTATTCAAGAAGTGTTCATATGATTTGATTTTTGTTTCGGTTCAATCATTCAAATTAAGTGATAGAGGACCTTGTTTACTTCCAAAGCCATCATACACTGAGTTAAAAGCACAAGATCAACCACATAAATATGTAGAATAAATATTTTCCTTAGTTTGTACAAATTGTAAAAAGTAGAATAGTCTTTTCCTTAAGAATAACTCAAAGGCACTCTAAACACCATCCTTTGAGACTCAAGCAAGGCTTCTAGACTACCTTAAGGAGCATGGACGGTCATGAGCTTGCTTTAACGTTAACCGTGATTAAGTTCACTGTGTTGAAGATGGATGTGGCTCCTTCAACTCAATGTGTTTGATGTAGCAATGTCTGTTTTTCTTTGAAGTTTGTATTTGTAATTGGGTAGTCTTGTGTATAGGTTATAGTGTGTTTAAAGTGAGCTTTTTGCATTGTGACCCACCTTTTAATCCTTATCAAGGTGATAAGATCAAGCACAACGTTTTCTAAAATGTTTTTCTCATGTTTTTCCAAAATATGCTTTACTGCATAGAAAATGAATATGTTACTTCTCAAATGAATAGATTCTTTTTAAACTGATGCCCTGTTCTTTAAAAGTTTGTTGATAACTTTGTTTTGTGCATTAAGTATCTTGGCTCAGCCTTTTATGCTATCAAAACGATTGAGTTGCATCTGTTCAAATTTGTCCTTTTGAAAATAAATCTATTCATTATAATTTCAATATTTTCTTTTTATAACAACTTTTTAAACTGTTTTTTTGAAAAAATGTTATAAATCAATTCCTATATAAAGAGAGTCATGCCTCACTCTAAAAGTGTTGAGAAAAATGAGTTTAAATCAGAGATTGAGAGTTTTCAGAGAATGAGCATGTGTTCTTGAAAAAGTTTTTCAAAAGAAAAAGGTGTGCTTGTTCTTGTTTTGTTCTAAGCTTGGTTGAAGGTGCTGTCACTGGTTTTGGCAATCTTGTTTTTAACTCTCATTTAAAAAGTAGAAAATTTTGTGAAATTTGTTTTGAGAAAATATTTATTCCAAAAGTGTTCATCTAATTTTTCTTTAAGCTTTCTTTAAATCTTTGAGATCATTTTAGGTTTTTCAATAAGTGTTCATATGATTTGATTTTTGTTTCAGTTCAATCATTCAAATTAAGTGATAGAGGACCTTGTTTACTTCCAAAGCCATCATACACTGAGTTAAAAGCACAAGATCAACCACATAAATATGTAGAATAAATATTTTCCTTAGTTTGTACAAATTGTAAAAAGTAGAATAGTCTTTTCTTTAGGCTTTGTATTTCTATGTAATTTCTAGAATAGCTTAAACATAACTCAAATTCATTTTAGACACCACCATCCTTTGAGACATAAGAAAAAGCTTCTAGAGCACCTTAAGGAGCATGGACGGTCACGAACTTGCATTTCATGCAACACTCGTGTTGTTTAGCCAAGAGTGATTATTTTCTAAACAATACTCTGAGTTGTTAGCCATGAATGGATGAATATTCAAATCATACTTGGGCTATCTAGTCAAAAGTGGTTGAGTTCGTAACAATACTCTGTTGGAACTTTCAAGTGATAGTCTATCTAATACAACTTGAACAAGAATTTGATGTAGTCAAACTGTATAGACAAACCAATATAAAATTCTATAGCATAAATCTTTTATTTCCTTTAACTTGTTTAAATTGAATGTTATAAAAGTTTCCCTAATGAAAGAATGAAAGTTTTAAAATGCTACATTTTTAGAAACATTTATGACAGATTGTCTATCACATTAAAAACTTGCATTTATAATCACTTCATCAAACATAACTTTGCAAAAAAATTGAATTTTTTTTATACACAATTTAACCATCATCACAAAGGTTCTAAAGCAAAGAAGAAAGTTGTTACTAGGAAGTGAAAATTCAAACATCTATCCAAAAGTTTTGAGTCAATTCTTTTCATACCTCGTTTCATGTTCTTTAGAAGGACATATAAGAAGGCATAACTAATATCTTCGTTCGATAATTCTTGAAGAACCAAGCATTAACTATACCTCATCCTTGCAAGTTAGAGAAAATAATATCTACAATATCTATCTTAATTGAGAATACACCCTTTTATCACCATTCAATGTTAACAAGCTGAAAGCTAAGGTGGAAGATGAAGTTTAGCATGTTATACTAAGGTCAACTCGATCAACCATCTGTTACATGCCCTATGTGATTGCCACAAAGGATTTGTACTTTCTCCACCTAGCTCACACCTACGTAACAAATTAATATAGTTTAACACTTTTTTTCTGTATCAATTTTTGTTAGTAAAGTGTGATAAATTTTATATTCTTCATTATCTGAAACAATCACCTTGTAAGGAAGTCAATTCTCTGCAGAATCTATAAACACTTTCTGTATACATTACAAGAAAATCATCAAATAAAAACAAATTTTTAGATACCAAAATAATTAGTTGTAATAGTAACTAAATTAGAAACCATTTTGCAAACTAAAAAAAATGGTTCTAAATTAGTTTCTATTATACTTAAATAGTTTATAAATCGGTATCTAATTAGCTACCAAGGTTTTAACTACCAATTATTTAGATTCTAAATTTGGTAGCAAAAATTTTGGTTGCTAATTAGATACCAATTTAGAAACCATTTAACAATAATAGAAACTAATTTAGAAACCAAAAATTTATTTAGTTCCTAAAATGGTCTCTACCAACTAGTTATTTTTAATTTCTAAAATTGATTTCTATTTTATGATTTTCTTATAGTGATATAATTAGATGTGTAGCTAACACACTTATATACTTATAATGTTATTAATATCAAAAGAAGATTAAAAAGAGATAACTAGAAACTTTTTTATTATCACAAGTAGTTTGTGTATTATTGTAATAATTTTTTTGATAAGTAAAATTTGAGTTTATTAAAGAAGATTTAGATGTATTCCAGAAGTTAAAAGGTGAATCGATGCAACAGTGTTATCATTCTATATTACTAGACAGTTATTATCAAACAATCAAATATTCAACGTAGAAAAAACGTTTTGTGCACTCTATTCAACCTATTATAAAATGCATTCACCTTCGTCTAGTTTTTCACAAATTTTGTTCACTCACTCATTCTTATATGTTATCACAAGTTGATTTCAATCCCTTATCTTTATCTTCTATGTCACTTTCTTCGAGGCCTAACCATGTTCATTATGCTGTCTTTTGATCTTTGAAGCTAGTAATTGAAATTTTCTGATGCTGTCGTTTTAAGGAGAATTTCTTACATTTATGGTCATTTAGTCTCAAATAATCCTTTGATGTGACATCTCCAAGTTCCCTTTGACTTCATTCCTGTTTTCATCGAACAATTGTTAAGGTGGTTGATTAGTTTTACTATTAAGATAATTCATGTCACCATTATATCCTTATTAATAATAAGCCAAATTTCATCAATCAGCATCAGTTATACCTCATTTCATTCGTGAAAGACTAATTAATTTTCTTTTAATTTAACTTGTATATAAAACAAGTTAAGTTTATGGTTACACTTTTAACTTATTTCTTTTAAGATGATTATTTTGAAAAATTTAACTAGATTCTAAATAACACTGCTCCAATTTGATAGTGATTTTTAAAGTTTTTAAAGAGCGATTTTAGACAATGAGTTTTATGAAGTTATATATGCTATGGAAGAAACTCAAAGGATTGGTCTTACTAGTGTATGACTTGAATTTGATTCTGTTTTGGTTTGTGCTGCGTTTACTCTTAGGACTAATGTACTGTGGATGCTTTGTAATTGATGACATACTTGTCTTAATTACTATGGCAAAATCAGGTTTATGTTTACTCATATTTCTCGTGAAAGAAATACGTGTCTTGCTAAGTTGGCTAATTTAGGATTTATTCATAGAGAATCATTTCATTGGTATAATAGGTTTCCTTCTAGTCTGTGTTTATAATTCTTTAGGAATAAGTATAGTCTACCTATGTATTAACATATGAGTTTTAGTCTAGTCCCCCATATTTTTTTTTGTATTTTCTTTCTATTTTGTTTTATTTTTAATAATACTTTTTTTCATGTGATAGCAAATGATTGTTGTTACTTGAGGTATCAGCATAGCTGAGATGTCAAGTTGTATAGTGATACCGAACAAGAAAATTTTATAGAAAAAACAACGATTTTAGAATTGTAATATATGAACATGTCATCTATGATTTTTGAATTATAGACTACGATCAAACAATTATAATTTATAACACAACTATAGACGACAATTATTAAAAAAATTGTTGCATATATTGTAAGTGAAATAAAAATTAGAAGATCCAAAGCAAGGTATAATGCTACAGAAAAATCATTAATTAAAAATCAATATTAAAGAAAAAAAATAATTAGTTGTTATATTGACTAAATTAAATACTATTTTATAGATTAAAAAATTATTGGTATCTAAATTAGTTTTAATTTTGATAAATAGTTTATAAATTGGTATCTAATTAGGTAAAAAAATAATTAGATACCAATTTATAAACTATTTATGAAACTAATTTAGATACTTATATTTTTTTTAATTTATAAAATATCTAATTTAATTAATATAATAATTAATTATTTTTGGTATTTAAAATTTGTTTTTATTTAATATTTTTTTTTAGTGTAAGAGACAGTTATAACTAAATTGATAGTTCTTTTATTAACATGGTCATTTACATTAAAAATAATTGAGATCGTGAATAATTGGAAATCTTCAACAAAATTGTTTCATGTAGAAGATTATTTTGTAAATTCACCTCTAAATTAAAATTTTATATCACATAGACATCATTTGTGAAATTATTTAATGTTTCATGGATAAGAGTAACTTTATAAAAAGGCTTCTTGAAAGAAAATTTCATTTTGAAAGGATTAATCTTCAATTATCAATGAAATGATTCTTTGTGTGAAAAAAAAAAACATGATTGTTATATATGCTTTTGAAATATATAAAAGTAAAAATATTTGATTATCATTTGTTTACAAATTTGATAAGAATTAGTTGTCATAAAATAAAAGTATTAACAATGCCATTTCTTGAAAAAATATTATCCGATCATGTTAATTGACATTAGATTTGTTTTGTGAACCAATTAATAGATTTATGTGAATGGAGTTGTGAATTGTGTGCATTTGAAAATCAGAGTGCAATATGAACATATGAACTCTGAAAAAGGGTTTTGTCTCAACCACTGAAGATTTTGATAAAGCCAAATTTGCCTTTCTCATCTTATCCCTGTCATTTCATTTTTATTGTCAATTCATTCATTACCTTATTCCATTTGGTTCTTTCTTTACTCTACGTACCTTTTTTTTTTTTTTATATTCATACTACTAATATGTATCTTTCAGTCAATAGGGGTATTCACAATGGGTTAAAATGGATTTAATTATTGTTCTACTTATTTTTCATTTTATCCACTACGTTTTCAAGTTATAAATGTTGGGTAAGTAATTGATCAATATTTCGAGTTTTTTTTTTCATTTTTTGGTTATATGGGAGTTTCCTTAACTAGGTTAGGTTAAAATTAACACTGATGAGGTTGTTAAGGGATATCATGTTCTAGGAAATATCCTGGTCTTGCTACTTATGGAGATCTTTTTCGTGGGAGTATGAGTTTATTGGTGCTTTCTTTGCGTTTCTTGAAATTCAGACTGCTATGGTTGTTGAGTTTTATGGAGTTATACATGCTATAGAGGAAGCTCAAAAGATGAGGTTTTCTTATGTATGACTCGAATGTGATGATTCTATCTTGGTTTGTGGTGCGTTTATGGTTAGGACTAATGTTTCATGGATGCTTCGTAATCAATGGAATACTTGTCTTAATTACTGTGGGAAAATCAGGTTTAGGGTTACTTATATTTTCCGTGAAAGAAATGTGTGTTGATAAGTTAGCTAATTTAGAATGTATAACGATGTTATTTTTTGTATTTTTTTTAATAATATTTTTTTTCACGTAATGATAGATGATTGTTGTTAATAGAAGTTACATTATCTAACATTAAAGTTGTTATAAGAAAAAGGGATCAATATTTTGAGAGGAATTTATATATTATATATATATTAAATATAAATAATTTAATTTAGTATTTAAAACTTAAATTTACAATTGAACATGTTTGAGTTAAAACGAACCATCACTTATAATTACTGATGAATTTTTTGAGAGAGTGATTCAAAAGATTCAAAACTAATGAAAAATAAATGAAATTCATATAAAAAATTAACATCACCTCTAATTCATAACCTTAAAACAATAAATTTATAAAAAAATTTCTTTATATATTATTTAACTTTCTATAGGATTTACACTCACACTTAAATTCTTAATACTAATAAGGACATTCTCTCAAAAATAGTTTTCTTTACATTTTCTTGTATTTTAGTACGAATATAAGTTATTAACACTAATAGAAACTAATTTAGCAAAACCTTTATTGCTAATTAGATACCAATTTAGAAACTATTTAACAGTAATAGAAACTAATTTAGAAACCAATTTTTTTTTAGTTTCTAAAATGGTCTCTAATTTAGTTACTATTGCAACTAATTATTTTAGTCTCTAAAAATTAGTTTCTATTTTACGATTTTCTTGTAGTGTATGTAAAAACAATCCCATAATTAAGGATTTGTCTCCTAGAATAAGTTTTTCCTATTTCCTAAAATTATGAATAGTTTTCAGGATATATACGATGTTTCTTTTTTATTAGAAGGTTCAAATAAATTAAATCTCCTACTTTTTCTTTACCTCAAAACAAAAGTTAAAAATACGTGTATATTTAAAATTATCAAGCAATAGAATTTCCATAACAATCACAAAATTTAAACTCAAAATTTTCTGAAATATGAGCTCTATTTTGGTAACTTAACTACCTTTAAAAGATATAGTATTTAGAGTTTCTTATTTATACATATCTATTACACGTTCTAACTTTCTTACACCAAATCAGATACGTCTTCTTTAAGTCCTTAGTTTCATATTTTTAATGAGTATCCAACATAGCATTAGAAATCATTGTGGGAAGGAAATATTAAATTGTTTGAAAAGTGAAGGCACCCCAAGCCAAAAATCATACCAATGAATGCATGGATCATAGATGAACAAAAAAAAGTTAAATGGTTCGAATCAAGATTTATATTTTGCATTACAACTTTATTAGACTTTTGTAATTATTTATACTTTGTAATTGGAAATCTTTATAAGCATTATTTTTATATTAACTGTTTTTACAAAGCTAAATATCTCCTATCAGGTTCTTTAACTCGTCTCCTTGTCGTATGGTCTCTCATCCTCTCATTCTATTGGTAAGAATGAGGTACCTATAAAGACATTTTGATGCTCAAGTTAGACACAATTATATTCAGGTTATAAGTTTGGGGTTAAAATATTTATTATATAGTCATTTTGATAACTTTGATGATAAAAATATATTAATTTGTATTTGTAGTGTTTTTTATTTCAAGTGTCAAACTACCATTCATTTGTTTAATTTAGAGTGAAACTTTATATCCTATTTATCTTGTATGACAGATTGTTGGTTGACGAAAGTTTAAAATTTGTCTCTTAATAATTTTTATCTTGTGAGCTTGTTAACAATTAATGATTTTCCATACTTACTTATTTGTTAAAATTAAATAACATAAATATACTTTTTTCCATTTTTTAGTATTATCCTAACTTTTCTATTTTCTTAATTATTTGGAAACAATCAAATTTTTTATAACATGAGTATAAATCCTTATCACTTAAGATGTGCAACATTAAAAGATAAATACAAACTTTATTTTTTTTTACTCATATATACATAATGTTATGAGAGCCTAGTCATTGAATTGATGAATGTATGACTTCAGAGATTTAACTAGAAATTCAACTAGGATCAAACACCGGTTCAATAAAATATTTTTATTTTATTTTATTATAATGATATCATAGTATTAATAAAAGATAAGATGACACACAAATTTATAAAATCGTGATTTAAATTCCACTTAAAATATATAATTAAAAAAGTAGGTCATATAAAAGCAAACAACTTTGTTTAATTAATTTACATATATCATAAGTGGAATTACAACGGCACAACACAATGACTTTGGTGATGGTTGATGTATGCAAATCACTTGTTGCGGAGCCTAATCCTTTAATAAAATAATGACATGTAGTTATAATATATTTTTGTTTTCCTTTCAAGAATAGCATCTTTGTCAATTACTAGAGATTTAATTCTAGAACGTGTGTAGAAAAATCATTACTAAAAAGAACGACCTAGCTTATGTTGGACAAAGTAAGGTTCGATCTACTTTGGCTAAGGTGTCACTTAGGCCTGATCCAAGTAATGTTGAGTCAAATTGAGTCTAGCTCAGGCCGAATCCAATTTTGGACAGGTTAGGTTAGACTAAGACATACCTTGCTCATATAAGGCAAAGTGAGGTTGGATCCATGTTGGTTAAGTTGGGTGGTGCATAGGTGAGTCAAGTCAGAGACTAGGTCTATTTAAGTTGGTTCCATGTTAGTATGGATAAGGTTAGGTCGAGTCCAAGTCAAGTAAGTCGAGTTGGGTTAGGCATAGGTCAAGTTGGGTCCAAGTCAAGCCATGGTTGATCAGGTTTATGACGTTCTGAGTTCAGTTGAGCCCACATCGAGCTAGGTGAAGTCTGTTAAGACCCTAGACGGTCTAACCCTATAAGCCCCACTAGACGATGTAGACCATTTGATGTATAGTGCACATTTCATATGTTTTTATGTGCTCCTTATCATACTTTGAAAAAAGACTACATAATGTTGTATTGTCTCTTAAACGAAACACTTGCAATTTACATTATTTGTTATTTTTCTGAAACTATCATTATACAAACAAAGTATGATCATGTTTTATAGTTAGGTATTTTTAAGTACTAATTAAAACCTTGAGGCGTTGAAATTTTTCTTAACAATAACTAAACTTGTTAAATAGATAGAAATGAGCTTTAACCGATTATATTCTTCCAGCACCTATATAAAGCCTACAATCACAAAGAAGAATAGAGAGCAAAGATTGCATTGTGAAAAAATGTTGTCTAAACGGTGAGCAATCCTCAAAGCTTTAGAAATAAATCTAGAGAAGAGAGTAGAGATGTGTCATATCCACAGATCAAAAAATGTCATTAGAAGAGCACTAAAAGTGTTCATTCAGTCACCTAGGAGAGTAAACCTTCATCTTGTATTCGTCGAAAGATGTAATCTCTCTTTAGAGGCTTCAATGATCTCAACTAAGAGAGAAAACTTATATTCTTGTATTCGTTGAGAGACGTAAACGCAGGAGTGGCTGAATCCAAAAGAATACTAGGTTAGGCAAGGGTGCCTAACTGTAAAGAATACTTGATGTCAACTAATAGTGACTTGAGTAAAGAATACTTAAAGGGTTAGCTTGGAGTGGCTATGAGTCCAAAGAATACTCAGTTAAGTCAGGAGTGACTTGTGTCAAGAATACTCAAAGGAACATTTAAGAGTATTCACAAACCCAAAGAGTACTCGATGCAATTCACAACATTAGTTTGTTTAGTGAAACTCAATTTTTTG
The DNA here is from genome assembly GCF_051622355.1 of Phaseolus vulgaris. Taxonomy (NCBI): domain Eukaryota; kingdom Viridiplantae; phylum Streptophyta; class Magnoliopsida; order Fabales; family Fabaceae; genus Phaseolus; species Phaseolus vulgaris. Next base: position 4,635,458 of record NC_143507.1, read on the forward strand.
ATTGAGAAATGAATGTAGTTTGTTGAGACAAATGAACCACTATAATTTTTTTAGCATATTTCTCTTCCTTATCTTTTCTATATTATATGTTATTGTTATCTGCACTGACGTGGGAAGAAAAGAATCTTGAGATTACTCAAAGAAAATGTTTTTGTCTAAAACCTTTTTGAATTGAGATTTCCATTTGCATCTATAGCATAATGTCAAACACAAAGTATACCATTTGCCTCTTATGTGACCTATCAAACAAAATATCAAGTTAAAGACTATCTCTCAAAATACGTTTATTTAATTAGAAAATTTATTAAATGTTTGAGTTGGATCTTTCAAACTTAATTAGAAGTGTTTTAGTACAAATCTCTTTATGAGAACGCTTTCTTTGAAATTGTTTGATCCGGTAAATTAGTCTAGCTCTAAACTTGCATCTATCTCAGATCATTACATTCAAAGTTAAATAGTTGATAGATTTGTTAGTTTGAAAACATTGTCTGTATATTCATAGACAAACGATATTTGTGAAAATGTTCTAACAAGTTGTGAAAAAAACTTACTTTAAAATCATTTATTTAATATATTAGATAAGATTTCAAGTTGCATATGCTATGATCCATCATACGTTAGAAATACTATTTGATGATGTGTTAGAAATAAATAAGAAAAGTGCTTAAGACAAATTTCTGAGTTGTGTCGGATAACATATATTAGATGAAAAAGTTAAAGCCCGGTCACTTGATGAACTGATCTATTGTCTGAGAATTTCCAATAAGACGATGTTTCTAGAAATTTTTTATATTTATTCAACCCCCCTTCTTGTGTTTGTCTTCCTATTTTAACAAATGACCATCTTCCAAGCTTATATAAAAAGTTCAAGTTGAAGATGAAGAACACACAACTTGATTAATTGATCTACCGTCTAAGTATTTCCAATCATATGATGTTTCTGGAAAGTTTTTATTTTTATTCAACCCCACTTTTTGTGTATTTTTTCCTATATTCATAAACGATCATCTTCCAAGCCTGTATAAAAAAGTTCAAGTTGGAAATGAAGAGCTCACAACTGCAATATAAAATTATTTCTATCATATCTTACAGACCTTTGTAATTCTACACATTGTAAAGTATACCTAGTGAGCTTGAATTGTGTTCTCTCTGAGAGTGTTTTTTTCTTTTGAAAGCTTTTGGTCTTTAAGGGAGATTAAGAAGGTATCACTAGGAGTAGCTTGTGTACTTGTGAGAACCAAGGGTGATCTGTGTGCTCATTTCTAACGAAGTGGGGTCGATGTACTTGATTTGTAATCAATTGATTGTTGGTGCAACCTCTTAAGCAGTCTACTCAAGGGAGAATTGGACGTAGCCCATGAATTTGGATGCACCAATATAAAATCACTAGATGATCTAGTCTAGTTCTCTACGAGAATAGTCAAGGCTCTATTCAACCAACCTTTCTAGAGTCTGTTGTTCCAACAAAGTCGAGCCTAGGATAGCCTGAATCAAGTCAAACACACCTCGAGTTGAGTCATTTAAGGCCCACCTCAAGCCGAGTTGGGTATGGCCTAAACTTAAGTTGAGTTGGGTCCACCTCGAAGTGAGTCGAGTAAGGTCCATACTGAGTCAATTCGATTATGAGCAAGTCAAACATGGCCCAAGTTGGGTCAACATCGAGCCTAGTAGAGTCAGGTCTAGGTCAGGCTAGATCAATTGAGGTCCATATCAAATCGAGTGGAGTCAAAACCACATTCGACTGAGTCGAGTCAGACCCACATCAAGCTGAGTTGTGTCAGACCTATTAAATTAATGGGAAGCTAAGTTAAAGAGGGGTTAATTGTATTTAGAAAGATTTTCGCAATAAATGGTTTATAAAAAATCAGACAGAATTGTAATAGATTATTTTCCAAAACAACATATTGATTTTATAAAGAAATACATTGATTAAGAAAATGAATTTGTTTTATTAAAAAATAATTGATTAAATTCTTTAACACACAGATCTTAAAGCACAATCTTGTAAATCAGAAATACAATTTGAAAAGATTTGAAATTGTTTTAAGAAATAAATTTCTGAATTAATTTCAACATATTATATTTGAAAATAAAATATTGTTTTTCTGATTAAGTATAACATAATAGAGATTTTACAACTTTCAAGATAAATGCAGAATTCAAAGGTATCAAACAATATTTTTAAGAAAACTTTTGTTTCAATTTAACTTGTTTAATCAGTAATGAATATGAATGAATACAAACAATATCAATTTACGATGTAATACTCAATATTGCTTAATGCAACAATTTTGGTTATTTCTGAAATACAAACAGATCTACAGAGAACAAAAACCAATACATAATATTATGCAGGAAAATTAAAAAGCAATGATAAAAATGGCATAAAAGACACCAAGATTTTATATTGGTTCACTCACAACAGAACTACATCCAATCCCACCTCACACGAAGATAGAATTCAATAAAGCAACACAATTCTTTTACAAGAAAAGCAAAAAATAGTTCTTGAACACTACAAGAACCACACCACTCAGTACAACACCCTTTCATAGTTGTGATCACACCAAGAAACCCTATCTTGGCCCCAACAAACACAAAATTTCAAAACAGTAGGTAAGGAAACGAAAACACTTTGACTGTGAACCAAAAAATACAATAGAACCTCTCAGTTCACAACAACAATGAAGAATCTTTGACCTTTATCTAGATGATGAAGATTTGTCTCCAAGAACTTTCAAAGACTAACTCTTTCAAAAAAACTTCTCACTCTTAGGTTCATACAAATTTAAAAGTGTAAATTGTGTAAGTAACATTTTTTTTTTAAAACAAATCATTCCTTTTATAGAGATTTAACAAAAATAATTTTTAAAACAAAAGGGTACAATTAGTAAAATCAACCAGTTAAAAATCAAAACAATATGTTGATTTTACTTAAAAATTGTAGTATGTATGAAAACTAATTTTTCTCGATTAGAATGTACTCAAACTAAAAATATTTCTTATGTTACGCATTAAAATATGGTTGTCAGTATATAAAATATATTACAGAAAAATCTAAAAACATTTCAGTATTTTCAGTCAATTGTTTTAAAAGATAACAAATTGAAAAATTGTAGCTTTCCAGAAAACAAAATTAAAGAAAGTTGAAAATCTTTTTAACCAATTGAAAATCCTTTTAACCAGATGAAAAATAATTTAACCAGTTGAAAAATATTTTGTTCTTGGATCCATCATCATTCCTAAAGGCAAAAGATTAATCAAGACGAACAAATTAAAACTTAAGCTACCTAAACACATAAGACAACAAGTCTTCAATCATGACTTCATCAAACACCGAAGTTGGGATCCTTGAGATGTTCAACAACACCTACATCCTTTCAAAGTAGATTTAGGCCCACATCTTTCAAAATTATGTTTTTATTCTTCATATTGTCGGGTTGACTAAGACTGACACATTGTCAATTTGATCGGGATTTTGATGACATAATCTCAATATTATGTTTATAAATGTCAACAAATTTATTGTTTATGTTATACTACATTCATTTCTCAACCAAGGACTTCATTAAAATAATTCAATTTATCTCACTTTAAAATAGTTGTTGTCGATATCAATTGAAAACGATCTTAGTAAACACTAATAAAGAAAAATGTTTGTTAATGTTAGTTAAAATAATCTAGATGAAATATTTAAAAATAAGTAATTTAAAATAAAATAAATTTAAATTTAATTTATTTACATATTTTAAAAATTATAAAATTTTCTATCTATCTTGTATGAGAAAACTCAAAAGGTGGTAAAATTGAAGTCATTTTTATATCAGAAAAACTAGACGCGTTTGACAGGCTCATTTGGTACCAAAATTGCGCGACTTTGACTCTTTGGGTTTGTTTCCCACTACTCCAAGAGAGACCCACAATCACAGTTACTTCTTTCAAGACTTCCCAACTCTCCACAATTCTATCTCATGCATCACTCTTTACAAATGCATTCTTACTCCATAAAATTGCCCACTACTTTCAGTGGGAACATGATCAAGAGTTTTTAAACACGCTACACAACCATTCTTCCTTCTTAAAAAACAAAACAATTTCTCATCCTTTTTCACTAAAACTTCCAAAAGGATATATTTTTCTGTTTATTTTTTCCAAATATGTTATCTTACATGTATAATTTGTCAAGTCTCCACACCCTTTAGGCCTTATCTCTAATTACTCCAAAATTTCTATTCCATATATTCACACTGCCCTTCATTTCCTCTTGCTCATGAACTTCCTCAATCATCTCCATTTCAATGATTATCACTTTTTTTGGGTGCTATATCTTATCTTGATGACATAAATTTCACTCTTTCAAGTCTTAATTTACCTAACTCAAGACTCAACATCATGATTCTTTGGACATGCAAATAAGGTAATATTTGCCTCTATATAAGGCACAGCTAGGTAGCTGCAGAAACACTCAGCACAACACCAAAACATAATCAAAGCTATGCATTCCTTCTCTCGGCTCAGCATCTTTTGTCTCTTCATTTCACTCTCTCCTCTTTTCTCTTCCTCTGCCTTGCTGTTTCAGGTATCACATCACCACTTCCCCTATTCTTTGATTTTGACACTCACAAATGCATACAACAGACTTAACAAAACAACCTAACATGAATTATGTTGTATCTTATATTGAATACATATCATATATTATACTTGTACTATATTTGTGCATCATAACATAACCCTTTTGAATTACATTTCTAACTAACCTCTGCATGAATATGATTAATGTTGTGACAGGGATTCAACTGGGAATCAAGTAAGAAAGGGGGTTGGTACAACTCGCTGAAGAACTCGGTTCCTGACATTGCAAATGCAGGAATTACTCATGTGTGGCTCCCTCCTCCCTCTCAATCTGTTTCTCCTGAAGGTTCATCTTTCTACCTTCCTCACTCAAATAAAATATTAATGGATGATGATCAGCATCTGTCACCCAATTTCATCATATATGACTAAATTTCTAGCAGATTTTTTTCCATGTAAGGTTGTTCTATGCTAAATATGTGTCAATTTGGGATATAGTTTGCAAAGCATGATTTGACTAAAGGAAAAGTAGCTGTGAGTTAATCAATCAGAATTCAGAAACTATCCTAAGCAAGGCATTAAATTAGTAACTATAAAAACCAACAAAACTTTCTTACATGACAATATGTGATTATATGACAGTGTAAAATTGTTATACTTACATGGCATTCTAATTAAATTCTTTTGGCAAACATGTTATTTGTGAACAGCAGTTTTTACCAATCATGTTTAAAGAAACTGATTAGTGTTTATGGAACTTTTGGATTCAGGGTATCTTCCAGGAAGGCTATATGATCTTGATGCATCAAGGTATGGATCCAAGGATGAACTGAAGTCCCTAATTGCTGCTTTTCATGAGAAGGGGATCAAGTGCCTGGCTGACATAGTGATCAACCACAGAACTGCAGAGAGGAAAGATGGAAGAGGAATATATTGTATCTTTGAAGGTGGTACTCCAGATGCACGCCTTGATTGGGGTCCATCTTTCATTTGCAAAGATGACACTACTTATTCTGATGGCACTGGAAACAATGACAGTGGAGAGAGCTATGATGCTGCACCTGACATTGACCATCTCAATCCGCAGGTGCAAAGAGAGTTGTCTGAATGGATGAATTGGCTCAAAACTGAGGTTGGTTTTGATGGATGGAGGTTTGATTTTGTGAAGGGCTATGCCCCTAGCATTTCCAAGATCTATATGGAACAAACTAGGCCAGATTTTGCAGTAGGAGAGAAATGGGATCCTCTCTCATATGAGAATGGGAAGCCTACCTATAACCAAGATAGCCATCGTGGGGCACTGGTGAATTGGGTTGAATCTGCAGGTGGGGCTATTACTGCCTTTGATTTCACAACCAAAGGAATTCTTCAAGCTGCTGTGCAAGGGGAGCTGTGGAGGTTGATTGATCCAAATGGCAAGCCTTCTGGAATGATTGGTGTGAAACCAGAAAATGCAGTTACCTTTATTGACAACCATGACACTGGTTCCACACAGAGACTTTGGCCATTCCCTTCTGACAAAGTCATGCAAGGATATGCCTACATTCTAACACACCCTGGCACCCCCTCAATAGTACTATTTTCTCCAACCTTTTCAACTTTCAATGCATATATTTTTTCCAATAAATTACACTAACACAGTAAATTGTTCAACACTTACCTCTGTGTATTGTACTGTCACTCCTTATACATTTCATTGATTGATACTATATATGTTACTCATGAAACACATTAGAAGTATCTTTTTACAAAAGGGTTGCTGAAAATGCTAAAATAGCATAGAATCAAGTATGGTCTGAAGAAATCTCAAGGGATATAATATAAGTATATTATGTTTTTGAAGTTAAAAGATATGGTGTGCTACTTTGCTTTGTTTGTATTTTACCCTTAATATTCTTTCTTGTTATGCAGTTCTACGACCATTTCTTTGATTGGGGTTTGAAGGAACAGATTGCCAAATTGAGTAGCATAAGGGTGAGGAATGGGATCAATGAGAAAAGCACTGTGGAAATTATGGCAGCTGAAGGTGACCTTTATGTTGCAAAGATAGACAACAAGATCATGGTGAAGATAGGGCCAAAGATGGACCTTGGAAAACTTATTCCCTCAAATTTCCATGTTGCTACCTCTGGCCAAGACTATGCCGTGTGGGAGTGACCCAATTTATTACATTATACGATAAGGAACACTTCATGTTTATCATAAACTCTACCTTGTCATTGGGTTTAAGATCATTTTATGCAATGTTCAATTCAACCCTTTACCCAATGCAATTTTCCTTAATGTTTTATAAAGAATAATACCAAGATCACAAATCTTAATGCAAAGTTTTTATCTTTCACATGTGTGAGAAATTAGATGAGAAGATTGTTTTGTTATTGCTAAATCCATTTCTCCCCAAGAACAATTAGATGCCATTATTAATGGTTTATTCCAAGAACATTAAGAACAGAAGAGTTCTTACTATCTTGTCAATTGGACAAGGTAAATCCTTAAATTCTTTTCCCACGTATATAATACTTCATAGAAAATATTTAGTCTCTTAAATTATAAGTACAATAAACATATTTATTTGTGATGTTAATTTTGTTCATTCATATTTTTCATAATAATGAAAAATTAAAAGTATGTAGTTTTTTTTTTCGTAAAATAATTTTGATTTGATTGCCATTGTTTTTATTTTTAAAAATATTTAATTTGATGACCCATGTTGTCAACACACGTGCGTCAACTTATTGAAAACAAGAATCACTTTCAAAATTTTAATATACATATAAATATATATATAATAATAAAAAGTTAGCCATATTTATTATTTTAAACTATTTTAACTATATCAAATAACTTTGTATACTGACTGAAAAAAACAACTTTATTGTTAAAATTAACATCACGAAACTGCAACAATTCAAGTGTACATAATTCGGATGGTCAAACAAAAAGTACTTCGAAAATGACTATTGTCTAAAATTCTATAGATTTATTTAAGTTTTAATGTAAAAAATCTTAAGAATATTTTTAACACAATTTTTTTTTTTTTTGTTTCTTGTTGGATAAATAAGTGTCAATGCGTTTGGATACACATTATTATGAAGGTAAAAAAATGAAAGAAAAAACGACCATTTATTATAGGAGAGTTTTACTAATGGGGTTCAAATATTTGACATTCTGAATACACAGGGCATCATAAAAGAAAATTAAAAGCACTACATGTGTATGCCCATTGTTCTTTTGTTGATATTTTATATATCAGTTTTGTATACTTCAATGGCATCAAGATTTTATAGATGACCAAAAAATGGTGACTAACTTCATTAGTACTTCACAGTTGATTTTATTGCATCCAATATCTGCATTGAATGAATGAAGGGTAAGCTGTTATCAGTCAATACAGATCTTAAACATGATGCATAAAAGAAACGAAGATAAATTTGAGGTAAACAAACAAGTTACCTTATTTTTTGTTGGCACGTAGAAAGGCTCAAAAACCAAAGGAAAAGGAGTGTCCAGACCACAAATTCTTGCTACAGGGGCCTCTAACTGTGCCACAAAAGAGAAACACAAGCTTAACACGTGTTTATTAGTTGCTTTTAGCCTCTTTTACGTGGCCTTACTTTGTTATCTTTATCTTTTAATGATTCAGTTTTTTTGACTCTGTCAGTAAGTGGTTCCTACACCTAAGGAGCAAGTAGTCAGTAATCTAAGATTGCTGAACTGAAATCTTGGTAACATGGAAGTTCTGTTCTTTTGAAATTATTACATGTCCTGAAAATTATTTCTCAACTCTCATTAAAATACTGTCACAGATTTGCTTTTCTATTTTTCTTTTCTTTCAGAAAAACTACCAACATGTTTGGTTGAATTTGGTTAATCTTGAAGATACATATATATATATATATGTGTGTGTGTGTATATATATATATGTGTGTGTGTGTGTGTGTGTGTATATATTCAAAAACAGTTTTTACATTCAAAAACAGCCAAGCTTTTATTCCTCTAGGTGGGATTTTTATGAATTTTGAGATTTCTACATGAAAGTTTGTTGAGAAGGCTAATGAAAATAAAAATTACCCTTTGTTGAGAGTAGCATTTGAAAGGAAAATCATGCAGATATGAATATTCCTATGGGCTGGGAGCTTACATTTGTATGCACATGGTACAAAATCATACTAATAAATGACTCCAACTTTCAGAGGTATGCATAAAAATATATAAGCATACCCTTGAGAAGCAACGCTCAACAATGGAAGCTGAGACTTCAGCACCAAAACCTCCAGTTATAGGAGCCTCATGACTAACCTACAAAGTGCATTCAAAGCATCATGTGAGGTAATACCAAACCAGGTTACAGTATTATTCTATAAACTGTATACTCACGAGCAATCTTCCTGTCTTATTTACTGAGGCTTCTACTGTTTCCTTATCCCAAGGAATTAGTGTCTTCAGATCAATCAATTCACAAGAAATTCCCTCCTGCAGAATCTCATAATAACATTAGAATTTCAGTAGATATGAAAATGCAGACTTCCACTTAAGAAATGAATTCCTTATATATGATATTATAGCAGAAATGAAAAATTGAAATGTCAAGCTTTCTTTTACTGATCAACTTATCAAGTCATTTGAAAACAATAGAGGAGAGCCAGTGAATTGGATGCTCTTTATATATGTGTATATATATATATATATATATATATATATATATAGTTTTAGTTTGATCCTGTTCATGTGAACCTTTGGGAAGTTTTCCTTGGTCCTTTTACACCCTTAATTTGAGATGCATTAATTAAAGGTAGAAAGAGAGAACAAAATGAAATTCTAATAGTATTAAAGGTAAGGTAACTAACTCTAAACATTGACAAATTTAACACCACTAATTAATTTTTTTTAATTCTTGTGAAGTGGCTCCAACCAGAGGAAGTACAAAAAAAAAAAAAAAAACCTCAACATAATTAGTATGGTGCATGACATTGAAAACTATATTATGGGTTCATATAACGAAAATGATGATTGTTATATTTGGTATGGTAGAAAAATAACTGATATAACTGTTTGAATCTAACCCAAATTACACAATCACAATTTACTCCAGAACAGAGGATGGATTCCATGAATTTTGGAATAGAATTGATCATATTCCTGCATGCCCTCAATGTGTTTTTGAAAAATATAAATACCCTCAATCTAAATTGATGTCCTTACTCGGCTGCATTAAACAACAATTGCATCTTGACATAAGTTCATTGCTATGACATAAAATAATGCACTCATCATCTGTTGCTTATTTCCCCCTATTTTTCATCGTTCAGAATTCCAAAATAATTTTAATGAAAGTCTTCTGGGACTTTACATTATAAACCATTACACATATTTAAATGATAAAGTACTTTTTTATGCTATTTGATTGAAGTCCCAATTCCATTTTTGTCCTAATTTCTTACATTAAACATGGGAATCAAACTGGTTTCCCTTCCATCAAACACAATAACACATATTCCAACTTAATTCCATCGCTTCTTGGAAAAACTGACTCTACATACCAAGTTTATTAGGTTCCATCAAGTGAAATTCTTCAGACTCAGTTTCCCAACATAAACCACAAGTGAACAAAAATATGGTGTTATGCAGAATTCATGTTTCAAGAGCTTTCAGTTGCAATGCAACAGCCACTTACTTTTTCAAACCCAATAACGCATACTAGTCCTTAGATTCCACCTTAATTCTTTTGCTTCTTGGAAAAACTGACTCTATATACCAAGTTTATTAGGTTGCATCAAGTGAAATTCTCCAGAATCAGTGGGCCAACATAAACAAAAAGTGAACAAAAATATGGTGTGATGCAGAATACATGTTTCAAGAGTTTCAGTTGCAATGCAACATCCACTTACTTTTTCAGCATCAAGACAAGCTTGTTCCATTATAGACAATTGAGCCCCCCATCCAACAAGTGTTATATCGCTTCCTTGCCGAATTACCTGAATACACATTTCAATATTCATCAGAATAAATGTTTCACAGAATACCGTGCCAATAGTGTTGTGCAAATTTTTTTCTTTTATTCAGTGTGACATGTGGTGTACCTCAGCCTCAGATAAAGGCAGCATGTAATCATCCTCCGGTACTTCTTCTACAGCCAAACGATAAAGCCACTGAAACCATGAATCACAATATTAAAAATGTAAAAGACGCATACTATGCTCATAACACATTGAGGCTATTTTGGTAGAAAACAACCTTCGGTTCAAAAAATACTATAGGATTTGGATCTCGAATGCAAGATAGCAACAACCCTTTTGCTTGTCGTGGACTTCTGGGGATGACCACCTTCAAAGAAAATCAGTTGAGGCATTTGGGGAAAAAGTAATTATCTATAGGAAAGGCCAAATTTTCAAAATTTTGCTTTCCCACATGAAATGGGTGGCATGCTATAGTTCTTATGCAATCACAACTCGCATAAACTTGAGAATATGTAATTCAAATCAATTAAAATATAAGGGAAAGGGAGAAAGATCAAGACTATTTAGAGACCATGACTAGTGGTTCTATTGGGCCTAAATGGATAAAGTATACAATTCTACTTCAACCTACTGAAGTTCTAGAACTGTAGTTTAACCATATAAAAAAGAGGTAAGGACAAGATTGAATGATGAAATATTCCGCCATATTGATTATCCCAATGTGGGAATATTTATACAAGATGAGATCCTATCTGATAAGCAACAACAAGGACAACAAAAAGGAAAAAAACAAATAAAGAAACATTGCTACAGTATACAACTAATACTATCTAGAATCTACTGATATTTACAGCAAATATAACAGAAAAGAAGTTAAGAATATTTTGAAGAATATGGTGAAGGTTGAGGAATGGATTGGACCAAGAAAGTATTGGGCTTCTTCGGTTTTAATATAGATTAACATTCTATCTTAAGATCAAGCAAAAAGATTATATGCACCCTACTTGTTACGAATGAGCACAATATTATGAGTATATGTTTGAGATTCCATATAGACTCGAGATATGATTAAATTATAGTATGTAAGTGGATGCAAATCTCATATAACAAGTCAATTTTTATGAGGTTGTGTTATGCCTAAAATCCACACTTTCTAAGATTGTATCAAAATCTAATCTAGAGAAATTTGTTGAGTTTATCATGTCACCCATAAATATTTATTTTCATGTTCTAGATGTCCAATTCTTGGTGTGAGGTGATGTATTAGAGATATGAACAAATTATAATATATAAAGTGAATGCAAACCTTACCTTATAATGCAGTTTTTTAAAGTTGAGTTAAATCTAAAACTCACTTTGCAAGAGTATCCCTTAGGGACTTCGAGAGTATGTCATCTAGATGAATCTAAGTCAAAGGAACCTTTTCTCTAATAAAGTTACAGTCTACTTAAATATTGTTTGGTCAATTTTAATATATATACATTAAAAACTTCAACCTTCCTTTTAGATGTTATCGTTATTGAATAACTTAGTCTACAACTTCATTGAAATGATTTTTCTGCCATTACTTCCACTCACCTTGATAATCTTCTTAATTGGACAACGAATAATTTATGATTGTCATGGATTTCAACTCTTGCCATGCCATACTACCTTAAGTTTAGAATTTGAATATTCATATAGTCTATTGAACAATCACACACTATATTGTAGGTGGTCTTTTTATTTGAACAACATGGACAAGAAATAGAAGTAAAGAAAACTAAGGTTCTGACAAACAAACTGAAGTTCATATGAAAGCACCATACTTTGATACCAGGGACATGGCAGAAAAAAGCCTCAGGGGACTGAGAGTGGTAATGCCCACCATGGCCCACAGCTCCATAAGGGGTTCTAATTGTTAAACCTATAAATGAGTAGAAAAAATTAATGCAGCAACTGATAATAGAGATGAGTCAAACTTCAACACTGAAGCAGTGATAGAAATTTACCACCACAATTAAATTGGTTCCCACTCCGGTATCTGAATTTAGCAGCTTCATTGACAATCTGGAAACTAAAATTGGTCAATTACTGATCAAAAGAGGCCTTTTGACTAAACCAAGCCATGGAAGTTAGCTTGCCTGGTCAAAAGCAGGGAAAATGTAATCTGCAAACTGGATTTCTGCTATGGCTCGATTTCCCTGTCAGGTAAAATACATAAATAGCTTGAATATATCACATTGTAGTAAGGTTTGATAACAAAGATATATAAATGAATTATTTTAACCTCAGAGACTCACCATTGCTGCTAGACCAATGCCAAAGCCAACAATACCCTGTGAGTAGCATTGCAATATTAAAGTTTATTTCAATTCTCAGGATATACAAACTACAAAAATAATTAGTAAGATACTTAGTGTAAAAATAAGAAATACGGTAAAATGTACACTCATGTTCTAGAAAATGCTCTATTTTATGCTTTTTTTCCCCTTTCTTTGATAGAAAATCATCTTGGAGGTTAGAATTTACTTTTGATTTGTGTGATATTAGAACCATACTTTCATCATGCTTATTAAATATACACACATTTACATGGCTAAGTATTGGTTAAAAGCTTAGGATAGGCTAGTTTTTATACAGGTTCTTGTTGCATTTTGTAGCCTCTGTTTTTAGCCATTAGATTAAATGTGGGTTATTGTATAAGGGTTGGAATACCCCTAAAGTATTCCTTTTAATTTACTTAATTCTTTGCTGATAAAAAAAAAAACATTTACATGGGACAAAAAAAGAAAGAAAGAAAAAGAAAGCACATAGGCAATGTGAAAATTATAAAAATAAATACCTGCTCACAGAGAGGAGTATTGAAAACCCTCTTTTTACCAAATTGGTCTGCTAATCCAGTTGTGCAGCGGAACACACCACCAAAGCTTACATCCTCTCCAAACACATAAGAACTGTGATGATGTGCAAGAGAAGATAAGGAAGTACACCGGATATTCATGTTATACATAAACAACTCTTAAATAGTGCAACTGATAGAACCTTAAAGTCTGTCAATTGAGTTAATATTAGAAGAAACAGAATCATACAACTTCTCAAACATGCTAAGGCTCCATCGAGATATGCAATATCTGAATATTACTTTAACAGAGTTTGTTTAATAGAGTGCTGAAATACAAGCTTCCAAGAGCAACCTTTGCGAACAAAGTTTGGTTTTACATAACAGTTCACACTTCCATTAAATCTCAAAATAATGTTCTACACAAGGGATTTGAGACTTGGGAGTCACCACCAACCAACTATTTGTTGACTTCCCTATTGGGCCCTTCATAGAAAATATAAAATCATTTCCTTAACAGAAGCCCCAAATCAAAAGGAAAAAAATAAAGATTAAGTTTTAACAAAAAGTAAAAATCAAAAGGAAAAAACTCTAGGGAATTGAATGTTTCTTGGAATGATGTTTTAGATGTTACAGTCCAATGCTTTCTTTCCCCCTCAGTCCGCTCCAACGTTTTTTATTTTATTTTGTGATATCAAAATTAGAAACCACCTTTTAGAATAACAGGGAAACAGTGCAAATGATACACCGAAATTCCTAAAGCTAAAGTACATTTTTCAAACCATTTCATCATCTAGGAATGTAAGATCAAAATTTACTCGTATCACTTCTCACACTCTCACTAGATATATCTTCATGAAATAAATAAACAGAGAGACCAACCGGGGATCAGAGTCCAAGGCAATGTGCAGAGCCTGATTAATTGCAGAACAGAGGTTCAATGATTTCACACCTTGCTCAGAACCACCCTTTTGAACACTGGACGAGGTGGAAAATCCTCTATTGCAAACCAAAGAGACCAATCTTCCAAACTTGGTTGACATGTCTATGATGTGAAAAACTTGCTGATACAATAGCACCCAGAAGCGGATTTGAACTTGAATTTGATCAAACTCTTCTCTCCTCTCTTCAAGTTCACAATTTTCAGCCTTTCAAGTTGAAAGGTAGTTGGGTATGTCTACAAGTACCTACCTTGCTCTGTGCAGGGAATGTGTGAGAAGATAAAATTTAAGAAATTAAATCAAAAATTTGGGGGAGAAACATTGATCTGGGGTAAAATCTGAACCATGATCGGAAAATTGTTTTATTTCGATGTAAAATACGGGTTTTACGAGTGGGATGAACGAACCAATAACAATCAAACACAACAACGTTGTTTGGTTCTGAAAATTGAAGTTAATAATTAATATTAGTAATGGTAATAAATAATATAAAGTAGATAAGATGTGGTGTGTGTTCGAGTCACTGACCCTATCCAGCGCGCTGCAGCTTTATTTGTCTCCGATTATCACGTGTAAAATGAGTTTTTTTATAATAAAAATAGGATAATTTTTAATAAAGTTTTTTTTAAAAAAACTAGTTTTAAGAATAAAATATTATATTATAATAAAATAATAATTTTATTGAATGTTAAATGTGGTATAAAGTTTTTTTTAAAAAAAACAACTAGTTTTAAGAATAAAATATTATATTATAATAAAATAATAATTTTATTGAATGTTAAATGTGGTGTTAACTATCATTATCCATAATAATTCTTTATGTACTAAATATCCAATTTGATCTTTTGAAAAACTCAGACTCTTACTAATAAGTTTATTAATAATCGTGTAAAGGATTTTTTATAATAATATATTGATGTATTTAAGTTTCTTTTGTAAGAAGTATAGATCAACGGTTAAGATAACTTTATTTTTTACTCTTACGTGAATATATTATTAGGTTCAAGACACATTAAATACAAATGTAATGAATGCTCTCTCTTTTTTCGTTTTCTCATTCACTCATTTTTTTTTTCTCTTCCTTGAACCTCTCTATAAGATCTTGCTTTTATATCTCAGTTTTTTAGAATATGACCGTACTTCGTAGTAGTTAGAAACCAATAATTACTTGTAATCGATCACATTTTTAAATATAGAATAAATTTTCATTTATTTTAAGAATTTTTCATCTATCTTTTTGTTATGATTTTGTCATTAATCTTGGTAGAGTTAGCTAAAAAAAGTGATTTCCACAACTTGATAAATTTTATACTGAAATGTTTGGATGTTTTGTTTTAGGTCGATTTTGAATGGGTTTCTTGTTTGAGCTAAAATTCTCTTTGAAATAAGAAATTATAGGTAACGAAAGTTATTTAAGTTTTTTTATAGAACCTTTGAATAGATTATCTGGATGTGAAGGTGACGTGGTCACGATATCTTGAGGTTTATGCAAGGTAATGTGTTGTTTGAATAAGATTTTAATGTTTGAGTTTGTGACGAGATTTGTATAGTTTGAATGGATTAAATTTGTTGTGTGTTGTCGGTTTTTGTGTTAGATTATCGCATTTGAGACAAATTAGTTGAAGTTGTGGTTATTTGAAGAAAAATATTTCGTGTTAGTCTATGAGATTAATATGAATAGTATACATAATGACTTGTAATTTTTAAAGTGTAAAGTGTGTATTAGTTTGTATGTTTAATTGATTTGTAATTTTTTTAAAATGAATTATGTTGTATTATAAGTTTTGTACAAACCCTTTGAAGGGTTTACAGTATAGTTACTAGTTTAATTTTTAAAGTATTACATTTATGGTATAAGAGTTGTTCGTCCAGGATGAGTTGAGGGTAGTGGATTTGTTGTGTTTCTTTTGCTTTTAGATATTTGTCTAAGTCTATTTTGTTTGTATTTGAGTATTTGGGTCAATTGATTATTATAAATGAAAATAAAAGTATTAAGAAAGAAATTTTTTGATAGTGATGAGGGTGCACACTCATGACTAAATCAAAATGATTTTCTATTTTAATTCTAAAAAGTAGAGTACATTTTGAAGACATGTTTTGGATTATTATTTTTATATTCTGTATAATTTGATGTTAAACATATTTTTTTTAGTGTAATACATTTATTTATATCAAGTATTTATTTGTAGATTTTAAAGTTTCCTTTTAAGTTAATAGTTTTATACCATTATTTGTTTTGGTGTAGCATTTTTATATACTATAGGTGCTTTGTTGTTGATGATGGACACAAATTCTAAGTGAATTTGAGAGGCCTACCTTTGGAGGATCTAAATATAATCTTTGGAATGAATTGAATCTATGTCAATTGCATTGTTTTATTTTGTGATGAATAGAAGGTAGTATCTTCAAATTAGAAGAATATGAAGCAAATGGTTGCATAACGAGTGTGGAGTGAGTTACAAGTTACAGTAAGTTGCTTTATGATCTAGTTTCATATAGACATCAATTGTAAGGGTTACATAAGTTGTATGTTATCTGCTTAGAGTTTTACACACATATTTTTAGAGGAAGTGTCAATGTTTCATTCCATGATAGAAGTAGCATTTTCCTTTAATCTGGTGCTTGAGGTGAGGTTAGTGTTTATGGAACCTTATAATATGACTCCAATTTAATAGTAAAGCTAAAGAAAAAGAAATTGGAGATTATATGGGAAAATGTTTTTATCATGTTGAATGTGTCAGAATGAGGAACATCAATGTTACCGGTAAAGAAGAAATAGGTGTGATCTAAGTTGTGTGTAGATTATCAAAGGTTAAACAAAATTGGTAAGGAATGACTGTTTGATATATCACGTTGCATGAAACATTAATGTTTTCTAAAATAGACATGAGATTAAGGTATCCACAAATTTAAGTGAAGAATGAAGATATGTAAAAGGAACACATTTTATATGCTGATGATATAGGTGTTTTGTTGTTGATGATATATTTTAAAATGCTTATATATCCTATACTAAGGAGACACATGAGGAACACCTAAGGGCAATGATAGACTTCTTAAGGAAAAATAGTTTAAATGGGAGTGTTAGTCGATGAAGGTGCAAATTTTAGGGTATATTGTACCAACTCAGAAAGTCTAGTGGATTCAATCAAAGTAGAGGCAATGCTTCAACGTAATGTGTAATGTCCCAAGACTAACATGGAAACCAAAATTAATGTGGATTTAATTGACTATTATAGGAGGTTTATGAAAAGGTTTTCTAAGATAGTAATATTATCAACACAACTGAACTACAAAGAATGAGCTTTTGGCTTGGATGAACAAATAAGAGAATACTTTTCTAGAGTTGTAGTATATTCTAACTAGTTTACTGTTTCTCTTTGGGAAACAAAATGTTTCTTAATATTTAGAAACAAAAATATATGTGTTAGAGTATGATAAATTAAAGCAGACGAGTTATCGAAGAATTATGAAAGCAAGCTCAATTTACATCTAAGTATAACCAAGGGGTATCAAGATTTCAAAAAGTCTTTTTGTTGGCATGATACAAAGAAAGATATAGTCAAGTTTGTAGCTACTCATTTAGCTTGTAAAAAATCAAAGGTTGAACAATCAACGAGTTGGAGGTATGTTAACATAGTTAGAAATTCCCAAGGTGGGGTGGAATACTATTTCCATGGTTTTATTGCCTACTTGTCGCATCAATGAAGAAACATGATTTGATGTGGGTAATAATGGATAGATTAATGAAGATGGCTACTGAGTACATTTCTATTCACACTTAGAGAGTTTAACCATGGCTTTCTTAGATTGTAATTAAGAATAAATTCACTATTTTAGATAAGATTTACTTAATCAAGTCTAGTTGGACTTGAATTGATATTATTGGCTAAACTTGAACTTTAAGCATATTTCTGCATAAATTGGGTTATCTCCATGCTTTTGTATTTAACCAATTTGTATTTTCTTTTGCCAAGGTTTCAAGCGCTTGGTTTTTTTCTTTAATTGCTTCAATTCTTAAAATTCACTCCAAACTTATGTTTTTTCCTAAAGAACAACTTCAAAAAAAAAATAAAAATTAATTGTCTCCCAATAAACGACTTTATTTAACATCCTTAGCTTAACACATTCATTCTTATCCATCCTTGACTTAAGAAGAAGTGAGACTTGAACCTTTCTACTTCCCGAGCTTTTGATTTTTTATTCTTGACTTTGGTCAGAGATGTTTTCATAACTTGTACATATTGTCTCACTTATGTATTCAAACATATGGTTGTGTGTATCCTTATACAATGATGCAATGACATTCTTGT
Organism: Phaseolus vulgaris; assembly: GCF_051622355.1. Lineage (NCBI taxonomy): Eukaryota > Viridiplantae > Streptophyta > Magnoliopsida > Fabales > Fabaceae > Phaseolus > Phaseolus vulgaris. The sequence continues at coordinate 4,654,065 of NC_143507.1, forward strand.
GTTTGGAAGGAAGTTGATGACAACGGAAGACTTGAGGGAGGTTTGCGCCGAATGGAGTTGAAGAAGAAGGTGAGTATGCATGTATTTTAGGTGCAACGTTCAAGCAAAAAGTTAGGCCAACTTCCTTGGGGTTTCACTGGGCTTGATAGCATCTATCAAAGAGAGAATTGGAGAGAAATGTGTTGAAAATTCAGAAACACAATTCATTAATATTCCAATTCTGTTTTAAAGGAGGGGCCACTTATTTACATGTTCATGTGTCTCAAAATCGTGCCTCTTGATTTCCTTCACCTTATTAGTTAAGTGAACTTAATTATGGTGAAGGTTAAACCAAGCTCATGGATGTCCATGCTCCTTAAGGTGCTCTAGAAGCCTTTGCTTGAGTCTCAAATGAAGGTTTCTAGAGTGACTTTGAGTTATTTTTAACCTATTCTAGAATTGACTTAGAAATACAAAGCTTAAACAAAATACTATTATACTTTTTACAATTTGTACAAACTAAGGAAAATATTTCTTCTGTACATTTATGTGGTTGATCTTCTGCTCTTAGCTGAGTGTATGGTGGCTTTGGAAATGAAGATGGTCTTCTATCACCTAATTTGAATGATTCAACCTAAACAAAAACCAAATCATATGAACACTTCTTAAATAAACCAAAATGAATTTAAAGATTGCTAAAGAAAACTTAAAGAACAATCACATGAACACTTTTCGAATAAATATTTTCTCAATAAATTTCAAAAAAATTTGTTTTTTTAAAAATGTTTTCAGAGTGAGAGTTATGTAGAAGTATCTATTAGGTTTAACATATTAAAACTTCAAAATAATCTATTGAATTCACTTATTAGTGAAATACACCTACTGAATCATAGTTTTAATATGTTAAAACAAACTGATCAAGCCTTATGAGAAAATAAGTGATTTTAACCTGATAAAGCGTAACGAGAAAATAAGTGATTTCAACATAAGCTTCAACTCCAACATTATGATGGCATGTTAGTTCATCTCATCAACAATAATACTTATATTTTACTTCTTTTATAAGAGTGAACTGTATGCATCGTTAGATATATGCAAACAAAAAGCGTTTATCTTACAAAAAGAGTTTATCTTTCCTAACATAGAAAATCATTTATTCATTTTTAACTTTATATTTTTTCTTTTTTCATAATCTTCATTTTGGAGTGATTTGTAGTTCACATTGAAAAATTATTTCATTATTCTTGATCTTAAATTGGCGTTAGGTTCACAACATCTTGTTTCAAAATTATAAGCTCAATTGGTATATTACATTTTTAGTATATGGTTAACATAACAAAGATTGTGATAGATGATTATATATACATCCACAACACGCAGTATACAAAAAGTAACACAATCATAGACCAAACAATGGATTAAAAGTAAAACAACATTAATACACATAGTGATAATTTAGAACCACTATTTATGGATTACAAGTATACTTCAAATTACATATGCTATTATAGAAAGATAAATAAACAGTTCACATCAAATATTCAAATCTTTCTTCGGTATTTGATCTGCCAAGTAAATATAGAAATGTCCTATAGCCCCAGTACGAAACTTGTTTTCGTATATGGATTCTAATGTTAGAACTTCGCCGTCTTTAATCTTGATGGAACCAGGTTTTGGATAGCAAACTGACATTCCAACTAGGTAACCCTTTTCATTTCCTGCTTCTTTTCCTGTTCCATATTTTGGATTTGAAGTGCATAAAACCCTTCCATCCTAAGTTAAAACAAAAACATAAATTTAGAGTAGATGCATTAAAATAGTTAAATTCTTACAAATATATATATAATTTATCAACAAATTTTATTACTAACAAATTTATGAAGAAAAAAAAAATTAACATAAGGTTATTTACATTATATAAATTAATATATGAATAAAAAAAATAAATTTAAATATTACCTGTCCGTATAAAGTAGTATTGACAACACCGGTGTGCATATGAGCAGTGCCATATACAAGATAACCACCTTTTGTCATTGGGATGTTTGCTTTCTTAACGTGAGGGGAGTCACTGTCATGATTTCTTGGAATAGTATATTCTGCCTATAATAAATTGAGAAATTTATGTTATTCACTTACCCACGAAAAAAAGTAATTAATAGCCGAATAGTTTTGTTTGGAATATAAGTGAGTTTCAAAAGTTTGCTTATATTTGTAAATTATAGTATATATTGAATAAATCATCTACCTGACAATCATGAATTTGTGTAGAACCATTTGATCTTACACGATCAGTTGAATCAAGTATATAGAACCTAAGAGGCACCTGGTGTTCATCCCAATCAACCCACCTTATTTTGTATCTTAGGGAAAGATTTCTTGTTGGTCCATGGAAATCATTTCTTAATTTGCATTGTAAGTTATCTTGACAACAAAAGAGTCCTCCTTTATAATTTCTTGGCAATAATTGACCATTAATGCCCACTGTGACATTGTAAAAGTTGTTTGGGAGATTTAAAAGCTTACACCTACACTCTGAACAACCTTTTCTATCATGTGTGCCACGGGTATCAATAACCATGATGCTAAATAACCATTTTTCTTTAAACCCATCCTTTAATTTTGTAGGATTACCTAATTCAACTGCAAAAGGATCTGGAAGATTTGAGGATGTTCCTCATGATTCTCCTCCCAAGCCCCAATAATGTGGAAGCAAAAATCCTTGGCACATACCCTCATTTCTTTCAAATTCGATACCGTTACGAAGGTCGTGAGATTGTTTAATGTAGTGTGACATGGTAATATTTTCAATATATTTTACAGCAAACCAATGATGAAGGTAAGTTTCATACAAAGGTACAGATTTACCAACTTCATCAACTACTTCAACATCAAAACTCTTGACCCCAATGTGACCCTTTGGAAAGTCAATATCCAGTAATGTTTTCACTGCAACTTTTCCTGGTCCCACTTCAAACTTTTCGGACAAAAAAGTAGCTGATTTGATATAGCTTTCATTAGACTCTACAACAATTGAGTGTGTTGTGCTAGGAAGCAACATCATCATTGATAATAAAATTATTGCTACTTTGAAGAGCGTCTTCATGTTAACCTACACATAAATCGTTAACATTAGACACGCAAATATGTATCCAATGTTATTCACGTGGTAAAAACATGTGATAATCAAATACGATTTAAATGAAAGGGTGAAATAATAGAACATTGATAACAAAAGTTGCATACCGTATAAGAAAAAGGGAATTGGCTAATCATGATGATGCTTCGGTCTTAGTTGAAGATGTATGATCGTTTATATTTTAAAGTAGGTAAATTTATATGTATATGAAATTAATTGCTAGTTTTATGTATGATAGATGACTTGATAGTGATATATTTGGCATAACTAAATATTAAATCTATGTGGATTGTCTCCTTTTATTGGATGTATAAGTTGTTTTCATTTCACTAAGCCCAAATTAACATGTGTAGACGTTGTTTACAACATGTTCAAACCTATTAGAAAACTCTTATACTATTTGTAGATGTTTAACCAGTTTGATTAACAATCTGTTTAAGCAAACTTGGTATGGTTTAATTTTTAGTGGGATTTATTTTCTTAATTAGCAACATTCATACATTGTATTGGTTGTAAGTTTTAACTGTTTAAAAGAGCAAAATGAAAAATATAAGTATATAAATGTAACAAAAAAACTATTTAAATAAATATATAATTTAGATTTATGTAAAGATATACTAAATTTGGAAGAGAAACAAAACTTGAAGGTTATTCTCCAGTGATTAGATTCTTAAGGCTTTTTTATGTGATTGCATATGATTGTTGTTACTTGAAGTGTCATCCTATCTGAGATGTCAAGTTTCATAGTGATGCCTAACATGAAAACATTATAAAAAAAAGTTAAGTTAATTTCAGTGAAGCATGTTGTTGAATGTCAAATATTAAGAAAGAAGTCATATAAGAGTATCAAATAACAATTGGATAAAGGTAAAATAATTATAAAAAATAGTAAAAGTAATTAAATGTGTGCTCTATAAATAATATTGGAAATTAAGGACCAAAGAAAAATTAATATAAGGCTTTTAGGTTACCTGATATCCTAAAGGTGTTTTAGTCATTTAGTCATTTTAAACAAGGACGAGTAAAATATGATGACAGGAATTGGGATGCATATCGAGACGGGGATGGGATTAATATGTACATACTCATCCTCATCCCCATACCCAATTTAAAAGATCAAGTGTTATTCATAAGTATACTCATACCCAATCAATGAAATTTGTCATTAAAATAAAGACTGGTGCAATACTTCCGAGGACGAATTCATTTATTATATCTAATTTTAAGAGTGAGATTTATTTATGAAAATGATTTAATTCTATGTTAAATTTATATACATGGTAGATTTTGAAAGATTATTCAAGTGGTTAATTTGTGCTTGACAACAGAACTTTAAAAATTAAAAGATTGTGCTTGTAAAAAATCATTTTTTTTTTCGCCTTCATATAATAGTACTTAATTACATGTATTTTGGGTAATTTTTAAATTGTTTTTTGGAAGATGTTTTTCTTTATTTTTGAAATCATACTTACAAGTATTTATTTATTTTTATTATGTTTTTATTTTCTTAAATAGTATATAGGAGCACAATTTTACCTTTTTAGTTTTTTAGAATTATTCTTTGAAGCAAGTTTTGTGTTTTTTCTTTTTAATTTTCTGAAACAATGATGTACTGGTCGGACGTGCTCGGGACCCAACCCGAGCACTTAAGCGTATGATCCTGACCCGTCTAGTTTATAAAGGTTCAATCTTTAGCTCGACCCAAAACGGAGATGGCCTAGTGACACGTCAGGTGGTCGACCCAAACAGTTGGTAAGGTATTTTAATAAGATAGCTAAAATAAAAACAATTGAATGAATAACTAAATTAGCTAAAGCACAGGTAGTTACTTTGAGATTTAATGAAAATAAACAGTTAGTGATAATGCTCTACCCGCATCCCTAAAATAAAGGTATATATTAACAAAATATCTTTATGATTATTAAATTCTGAAGGGAGATCTACGAATGCTATAAAAATGCCTCAAAATCCTGAACAAAGGTAAGTTCAATCTTTTGATACTACACCCATACACTTACACTATATTCAGATACTCATAGTTATACTCTCTCACTAACTTAATCTTCAGAAAGCAACAACAGCAAAAAATAAAGTCAGCCCAGAGTCCATCACCAGAGATCAATCCAGGTCAACCGACGAGAACATTTAGTGCCCACTGTGAGGTCCGGTAAAAACGGATCCCTTCAACGCTCTACAGTCGAGACGTGATGCACCAAGTAACGCAACACGATGAGGGCCACTGGGCAAGGGGCACAAATGCCTGAGGGGGATGAGCTCCCATGATGGATATCAAGTAGAAGAGGATTTCACTAATGGAAGAAGAGGCCATCCACCCAAGCATTTAAAGTTCTTCCTTCTAGTCTTCTCAAAAATAAAGAAGAAATTAAGTAAAGAGAGGACCAAGCCTAAAAGAAGACTACAAACATTCAAGAATGGGCTCCAATTAATATCTCTCTTTGTAATTTCTTTTGTATAAATTTGTAAAACATATAGGAGTAATGTTTAGGAAGGTGTATAAAGTACCTTAGGCGTTAGTTTTTAGGAAAGTGACTTTTCCTTCTCTTGCTCATTTAGGCGCCAATTTAGGAATAGACTAGAAGGTTGACTCTTCAATGTTCCTTCCCTTGTACTCTTGGTCGGTCATATGTCTCTATATAAAGACATGATAGGAACCTTCAATAATAAGTTAAAATTGATTTTTGAAAGTAAAGAATCTCTACCAAATTGGTGAGTGAGTGTGAGAGACTTGTGTCTTCTCCTCTTCTAGTCTTATCTTGGGAGATCTTGGGCTCTCAAGTGGTGGAAACACTAATCTTGAAGGCAATCCACCCCTTCAAGTGGCGTGCACAATTCCAAGAGCTTCATCCACATAAGTCCATTTTCCCCTTCACTTTCCAAATTACCCATTTTTGTTCTACTTGTTTGTTTTCACTTTCAATCTGTGCAATCTCTTCCTTATGATGTCCTCTTTCATTTGTTGTGCTCATATTCAATTTTAATCGATGCAAATTGGTTGTTCTTGCTGTTTTGGTCACGACCTCCATGGGTATAAATGCTATATGTTGTGTTCTTGAGTTTCTATCCATGGGTTTGTTGTTCTTGATGGGTTTCTAAGTGAGTTTGACTTGGTTCTTGTGTTTTGGTGAGTTCTTGAATGATTAAGAGCATTGATCCAATTCCTAAATAGTGTCTAATCATATACCAACTCTTATAGAATTCATAACATGTTCATATCATGTTCTTGGGTTCATATCATCCCAACCTTGCAATAAATCATGGAGACCATGAGAGCTCTCCAGCAGGCGAATGAAGAATATTGGTAGGAGCAAGAACGAATACAGAAAGAAGCCTGAGCCAAGCAAGAATGACTACGAGAAGAAGCCCAAATCGATCAAGATCCCCTTCGGGAGGAAACGCGACTTAATCAAGCACGTCTTGTGGCAAAAATCGATGCCTTTCGGAGGACCATAAAAGAGCACGCACAGGCTAATGAGGAGTTATGCAAAGCCAATGAGGAACTGCAGAGGAATATGCATCGTCACAACCGATGCCTCATCCGAGCAGGTTCCCCAGACATATCCTCGAGAGGTGACCCGAAGCCATTCTCACAGCAAATCATGGAAGAACCCATACCGCCTCATTATACCACGCCCAAGATCACCCCTTTCTTTAGCGTGGAAGATCCTGTGAGCCACTTAAAGGCGTTCAGGACTCAGATGATCATCTCGAGTGGCTCAGATGTTATCCGATGCAAAATTTTCATGGGCATGTTGACAGGAACAACTCTGCAATGGTTCACTGGGATCCCAGACGACCATATCACTTTTTTTTTTCTTAATTCTCCATAATGTTTAAGGAGCAGTTCTTGGCTAATAAATTTGACCCCCCGCGGTTTCCTGATTTATTTTATATAAAAAAAAGGGAAGAAGAGTTGCTCACAGAATATCTAAATCATTTTTGTACGATCTCGATAAGACTCCGGACTCCAAACAAGGAAATGGTGGTCGTCGCTTTTGTTAAAGGGATGACGACGAGCCTCTTCAGCGACTCGTTAATCTGAAACAGGGAGAAATTGTTATCTGATGTAAGGGAACGAGCTACAACTCATATTGAGGCAGAAGAAGTCGTACTCAAGAAAAACGACAATTCACGGTCAAAACAACCTAGGTATAAGGAGAGTAGCCGTGATCGCTCCTTGAGGGGCGACGAAGTAAAAGATTAGACTAGAGGTACGTTCCTTATATCGCGAAGAAAGACGAGCCGAAGAATCAAGCTAGTGAAGAGAGGCTAATCAGGCCAAAGTTCAGAGTATCCTACAAGGAACTCATAGGCATGGCCGAGGTAGTGCATAAGCTAAACTTTTCACAAAAAAATAGATTGGTTTTTGGGGTCGCGAAAGGAGAGCTGGTGTGAATTTCACAGGGCATGGGGTCACAATGTCGAACGATGCCTCTCCCTAAGCCATCAACTCTTAAAGATAGTCAAAGAAGGGTTCTTGGCGAAGTACCTTGAGGTCAGTCCAGAGGAACTAAAAGGGGAGGTCGCACCCCAAGAGCTAAACTACGAAATTCTAGTCCTTGGTGATCTAAATACCATTGTGAGAGGTTTCTATGAAGGTGGAAGCTCGACATATAGCCGTAAACACTATGCCAGAGCTGTGATATAAAATTTGAGGCACACAAAACATCCATAAGACAACTTAGAAGGTAACATTGTGACACACACACTAACATGTATATTTTTTTGTTAACTTCCTTAACTATGTTATTACTAAAATTATCTTTTCATTTTAAATTTATTTTATTACAATAAAATAGGCGTGTGTTTTAGGTGCAAGGTTCAATGAAGAGGTTAGAACAACTTCCTTATGGTTTCACTAGACTTGATAGCTTCTAGCAAAGAGAGAATTGGAGAGAAATGTGTTGAAAATTCAGAAGCACAATTCATAAATATTCCAAGTCTATGTTTAAAAAGGAAGAACCACTTATTTATAGGTTCATGTGTCTAAAAACCATGCCTCTTGGTTGCCTTCACCTTAGTGAAGTGAACTTAATTATGGTGAAGGTTAAACCAAGCTCATGAGTGTCTATGCTCCTTAAGGTGCTCTAGAAGACTTTGCTTGAGTATCAAATGATGGTATTTAAAGTGCCTTTAAGTTATTTTTAACCTATTCTAGAAATGACTTAGAAATACAAAGCCTAAAGAAAAGACTATTCTACTTTTTACAATTTGTACAAACTAAGGAAAATGTTTATTCTGTATATTTATGTGGTTGATCTTCTGCTCTTAGCTGAGTGTATGGTGCCTTTGGAAGTGAAGATGGTCCTCTTGTTGAACCAAGTGGTGTTCAAGCTTTGAAGAATCCAAATTCTTTGAAGGATGTTGAAGCCTTGGTTGTGCTTGTTGTTGCTGTGCTGGTTTAGTTTAGTTCTGGGGTAGTTTGAGTGTTGTAATCCACCCCTTGATCGAATCTAAAGCGTAGGCATTCTCAATCTTTTTAAAAGTAAAATGTTTTCAAACTAAGTTAAAACAACCAATTGTTTTGTCGAAACAACCGATTGTTTATACTTAGATGTTTTGAGAAAAGATTGAAAACTGTTTTTCAAATGGTTGAGTTGTTAAAACCAAAACAACCGATTGATTCGAGGAAACAACCGATTGTTTGTTTTGGGACCATAACAGAAAAACTGTTTTATCTTTGACTGAGCTTTAAATGATTTAACTGTTTACGCTCCAATCATTAAATGCTTTGACCAATCTTTTAATGCAATTTAAGAGTTTGTTAAGATTTGATAACAAACAACATCTTTGAATAAATTCAGAAAAACAGATTTGAGTAACAATCTTTTACAAGATTTTGAAAAGAGTTTTTGAGTTTTTCAAAGAGCTGAGATTGCTTAGAGTTTGTGATTGATCAAAGTGTGTGGAATAGGATTCTGCTTGTATTGATTTCAGATTATCTTCTGTAACAAGTGTAATCCTTGTACTCTGTGAAACAAGTTTCTGTCTCTGTGTTTGCTGAGATTGGTTGTGTGTTCTTGAGGGGATCAAGATCAATAATCTTAGTGTTGGTGTCTTGGCCAAGAAGAGTGTGTGTCTTGAGGTGATCAAGGTCACTTTCTTGGTTGTGGTGTAAGTGATCAAGGTGTGATTGCTTAGTGGATTTCCTCAGGGTTTCTGAGAAGACTGGATGTAGCTCTGGACTTGGAGTGAACCAGTATAAACATCTGTGTGCAATCTCTCTATCCCTAACTCTTTAAATTCAGTTTTGTTTGTTGTTTGCTGGTATAAACAACCGATTGTTTCTGTGAAACAACCGATTGTTTTTTTGGTACTACTGTTTTGGCAAACTGAATTTCTTATCAATTGTTTCTTGAGATAATTTCATTCTTGTTTTAAAATTTTGCGAAAACCCTCTTTAAACAATTCACCCCCCTCTAGTTTAAAGCCATCCATTCTAACACCTCTATCACCTAATTTGAATGATTGAACCTAAAAAAAAAACAAATCATATGAACACTTCTAGAATACCCCAAAATGATTTTAAAGATATCTAAAGAAAGGTTAAAGAATAGTCAATGAACACTTTTTGAATAGATCTCAAAATAAATTTCACAAAATTTTGTTCTTTTTAAATGTTTTCAGAGTGAGAGTTATGTAGAAGTATCTATCAGGTTTAACATATTAAAACTTAAAAATCATCTATTGAATTCACTTATTAGTGAAATACACATAGTGAATCATAGTTTCAACATGTTAAAACAAACTGATAAATGAAAAAAATAAGTGATTTTAACCTGATAGAAAATTAGTTAAACAGATTGAAAATACTTTGCTAGAAGTACAACGAGTACTAAGTAATTTTAAAATATTAAATCAACAATTCAACCTCTTAACGTACTTACTATAGTTAAAAAGACCTTCAGCCAAGAACACTTTAATATATTTAACTACCATTTTAACCTGTTAAAATTATCTCTCCAAGTTTAGTTTAACTAATTTCTTTAGTAATATGTAAGATCACTTAAACATCATGAAGAAATAATAGAAATAAATGACACACATGCAATAGAAAAACAAATTGTTTATTTGATTATGAGGGTTCAATTCAACAAATACAATTCAACATAAGCTTCAACTCCAACATTATGATGGTCTGTTAGTTCGTCTCATCAACAATAATATTTATATATCTTGTACTTCTCCTATAAGAGTGAATTGTATGCATCGTTAGATATATGCAAAGAAAAAGTGTTTATCTTACAAAAAGAGTTTATCATCTTCATTTTGGAGCGATTTGTAGTTCACATTGAAAAATTCTTTCATTATTCTTGATCTTAAATTGGCGTTAGGTTCACAACATCTTGTTTTAAATTATAAGCTCAATTGATATATTACATTTTTAGTATATGGTTAACATAACAAAGATTGTGATAGATGATTATATATACATCCACAACACACAGTATACAAAAAGTAACACAATCATAGACCAAACAATGGATTAAAAGTAAAACAACATTAATACACATAGTGATAATTTAGAACCACTATTTATGGATTACAAGTATACTTCAAATTACATATGCTATTATAGAAAGATAAATAAACAGTTCACATCAAATATTCAAATCTTTCTTCGGTATTTGATCTGCCAAGTAAATATAGAAATGTCCCATAGCCCCAGTACGAAACTTGTTTTCGTATATGGATTCTAATGTTAGAACTTCGCCGTCTTTAATCTTGATGGAACCAGGTTTTGGATAGCAAACTGACATTCCAACTAGGTAACCCTTTTCATTTCCTGCTTCTTTTCCTGTTCCATATTTTGAATTTGAAGTGCATAAAACCCTTCCATCCTAAGTTAAAACAAAAACATAAATTTAGAATAGATGCATTAAAATAGTTAAATTCTTACAAATATATATATAATTTATCAACAAATTTTATTACTAACAAATTTATGAAGAAAAAAAAAATTAACATAAGGTTATTTACATGATATAAATTAATATATGAATAAAAAAAATAAATTTAAATATTACCTGTCCGTATAAAGTAGTATTGACAACACCGGTGTGCATATGAGCAGTGCCATATACAAGATAACCACCTTTTGTCATTGGGATGTTTGCTTTCTTAACGTGAGGGGAGTCACTGTCATGATTTCTTGGAATAGTATATTCTGCCTATAATAAATTGAGAAATTTATGTTATTCACTTACCCACGAAAAAAAGTAATTAATAGCCGAATAGTTTTGTTTGGAATATAAGTGAGTTTCAAAAGTTTGCTTATATTTGTAAATTATAGTATATATTGAATAAATCATCTACCTGACAATCATGAATTGGTGTAGAACCATTTGATCTTACACGATCAGTTGAATCAAGTATATAGAACCTAAGAGGCACCCGATGTTCATCCCAATCAACCCACCTTATTTTGTATCTTAGGGAAAGATTTCTTGTTGGTCCATGGAAATCATTTCTTAATTTGCATTGTAAGTTATCTTGACAACAAAAGAGTCCTCCTTTATAATTTCTTGGCAATAATTGACCATTAATGCCCACTGTGACATTGTAAAAGTTGTTTGGGAGATTTAAAAGCTTACACCTACACTCTGAACAACCTTTTCTATCATGTGTGCCACGGGTATCAATAACCATGATGCTAAATAACCATTTTTCTTTAAACCCATCCTTTAATTTTGTAGGATTACCTAATTCAACTGCAAAAGGATCTGGAAGATTTGAGGATGTTCCTCGTGATTCTCCTCCCAAGCCCCAATAATGTGGAAGCAAAAATCCTTGGCACAAACCCTCATTTCTTTCAAATTCGATACCGTTACGAAGGTCGTGAGATTGTTTAATGTAGTGTGACATGGTAATATTTTCAATATATTTTACAGCAAACCAATGATGAAGGTAAGTTTCATACAAAGGTACAGATTTACCAACTTCATCAACTACTTCAACATCAAAACTCTTGACCCCAATGTGACCCTTTGGAAAGTCAATATCCAGTAATGTTTTCACTGCAACTTTTCCTGGTCCCACTTCAAACTTTTCGGACAAAAAAGTAGCTGATTTAATATAGCTTTCATTAGACTCTACAACAATTGAGTGTGTTGTGCTAGGAAGCAACATCATCATTGATAATAAAATTATTGCTAGTTTGAAAAGAGTCTTCATGTTAACCTACACATAAATCGTTAACATTAGACACGCAAATATGTATCCAATGTTATTCACGTGGTAAAAACATGTGATAATCAAATACGATTTAAATGAAAGGGTGAAATAATAGAACATTGATAACAAAAGTTGCATACCGTATAAGAAAAAGGGAATTGGCTAATCATGATGATGCTTCGGTCTTAGTTGAAGATGTATGATCGTTTATATTTTAAAGCAGGTAAATTTATATGTATATGAAATTAATTGCTAGTTTTATATATGATAGATGACTTGATAGTGATATATTTGGCATAACTAAATTTTAAATCTATGTGGATTGTCTCCTTTTATTGGATGTATAAGTTGTTTTCATTTCACTAAGCCCAAATTAACATGTGTAGACGTTGTTTTACAACATGTACAAACCTATTAGAAAACTCTTATACTATTTGTAGATGTTCAACCAGTTTGATTAACAATCTGTTTAAGCAAACTTGGTATGGTTTAATTTTTAGTGGGATTTATTTTCTTAATTAGCAACATTCATACATTGTATTGGTTGTAAGTTTTAACTGTTTAAAAGAGCAAAATGAAAATATAAGTATATAAATGTAAAAAAAAAACTATTTAAATAAATATATAATTTAGATTTACGTAAACATATTCTAAATTTGGAAGAGAAACAAAACTTGAAGGCTATGCTTCAGAGATTAGATTCTTAAGGTTTTTTCATGTGATTGCATATGATTGTTGTTACTTGAAGTGTCAGCCTAGTTGAGATGTCAAGTTGCATAGTGATGCCTAACATTAAAGTTTTTATAAAAAAAAAGTTAAGTTAAACTTATTGTGATAAACTTTTCTATTTTGGTGATATGGTGTGTGAGAAATTATGTTAGATTTTAGGTTAAGATTGATTTTTCAAGGGTCATTTACACAATTAAAGATTTCACTTGCCTAGTGGGTAATTCGTCTAAAAGCTCTGTGAGGAATAATATGTTTGATTTTAATGTGCTTAAGTTCTTTGATATAAATACTAATGGTGTTGCTAGGGGTTCTCCTGGTCTTGCTGTTTGTGGTGGTATTTTTTGTGGGAATATGAGGGAGTTTATTGGTGATTTCTCTGCTTTCCTTGATATTCAGATTGCTTCGATTGTTGAGTTTTATGGATGTATACATGCTATTGAAGAAGCTCAAGAGATGGGTCTTACTAGTTTATGGGTTGGATGTGATTTTGCCTTGATTTGTGCTGCATTTACTGTTAGGACTAATGTTCCTTGGATTATTCGTAATAGGTGGAACATTTATCTTAATTACTATGGGAAAATCAGGTTTAGGATTTCTCACATTTTTCAAGAAGGGATTGCATGTGCTAACACTCTTGCTAAGTTAGGGTTTATTCATAGAGAACAATTTCATTAGTATAATAGGTTTCCATCTAGTCTTTTCTTAGAATTATTTATTAATAGGTATAGATTACCTAAGTATCGCTTTTGTTAGATTTTTATATATGAGTTTTGGTTTAATCTCCCCATATTTGCTTGTATTTCCTTTATTTCTTTCTTTGTAAATAATAATTTTTTTCATGTGGTGGCAGATGATTGTTGTTACTTGAGGTGTCAGCCTAACTGAGATGTCAAGTTCCATAGTAATACCTAACATGAGAGTTTTTAAAAAAAAGTAATTTATATAAAAAAAATACTTATTTATATTTTATACTAGAAAAACATGTTTATTTTATTTTTAATATATTAAAAAAAGTTCAAATTTAATTTCTTCACTCATTTTTATTTATTTTTAAGTATTATTTTTATCTTTTAATTCAAAAAATATATATATTTTAGTATAATGCAAACTAATTTCTGTTTTTTTTTCACCTAACATCATAGACTAAGTTTGGTCATGCTAATTATTTTTCGTCTCGATAATTCTATTGTTAGACTGAGTTTGGTCATACTAATTATTTTTCATCTCGATAATTCTATTTGCATTAGTCCAAACATGCGATAAACCTAAACTCTCAATTCTAAATAATAAATCCTAAATCCTAAATCTTAAATCTAAAATCTAAAATCTAAACAGTTAAAATATTTTTTTTAAAAATTAATTCTTTTTAATTTAAAAACATTTACATTTTCCTTAAAAACGAACATTTAAGGTTATTCAAGCTATCATAGTAAAAAAAGTTCTTAAGGATTTTTCTGGGTAATCTGCTCAATTAATTTTTTTCTTTTTAATTTCTTTTGGAAGTGTTTATAAAAAAAAAGTTATCTCAAAAGGTCTTTAATATTTTATTTATTTCATATTTTAATAATTAAATAGAGACACACATAATAAATTAAAATGATATAAGAATAATCTAAAATATAGAGTTCACAATAATATTCATCAAAAAAACTTGTATTACTCCTTTCCAAGAAAAACAACAACTCTATATTATTGTTCCTTTTACCAAAAAAAAAAGAAAAACTCTTATTCTTGATACATCATTTCCCGTATTCATGTGTGAGGGTAACACAGTTACTTCATTTCATTAAGGAAGCACAATTTGGAACTGTGGATGTAGCTGTTCCATGTGCATTAGTACAAGAACAAGAAGCTGGTTTTCCTGGTACAGAAGATTTAATGGTAACTTGATCCAAAACAATGTTGAAACAACCTTGTGAACTGCAAGCTAAGGTAATGGCTTTGTCGTCTGCAGATGTTCCTGTAAACCCTCGAAATGTCACCCCACTCACTTCAACTCCTCCTCCACTCTAATTGTGCCAAATTCAATGCAACATTATATGCAATGAACACCATAAGCAAGTTGAAATCATCACAAGATATAATAATATGAAAGCAGAGTTAAGTATATACCTTTAAACTCACATAGTTTTGATTTATAATTATTGGGTTGGAAACCTGTGTTAATGTAATTTTCTCATAAGTGATGCTTCTGGCATAACCTAGTCCACCCTGTAAAAATATTACAATATATCAAATATTCTGTTACATTCATCTGAATCATTACTCTCTCAGAAAACATAATACCATGGTTTTGAGTTGCAGAAAAATCCCTTAAATACCTGAAATGTCTTTATTCTTGCTCCATTTGTAGTTTTGTTGAAGCTGCAATCATATACATAAACGTGTTCCACCTTGTCATGGCCATCGTTTCTACCCAGGCTACCAATGCTGATTAATCCATTCATGCCAAGTTAGAAATAACACAAAGCTATTAACTCAATGAAGAAAAAAATTCTATAGATCGATGTGATGTTCATGTATTATTTTCATGTTTGTTATAGAACAAAAGATAATTTGATCAAACCTTATTCCATGGCCTGGTCCACAAGCAACTCCAGTAGCATTGATGTAAGAGGACTCACCTATGATTGCAATGCAGTCATCACCTGCTTATAGAAAGACAGCATGAGTTAAAGTTGCAGATATAATATGAAATTGTTCTAAAATTCTACTGAAATTTGAATAAGAACATAAGATGAAAACTTGGTTTACCAGCAGCTATATTGGAATCTTTTATCAAGATATTTTTGGAAGAAGAAATGTCGATTCCATCAGTGTTGGGACTATTAGCAGAAGACTGAATGGTAATATGAGAGAATGTTGCACCCACACAACCATTTATGGTTATGTGAGCTTCTGGACTATTCATGATACTCAAATAACTAACACTGAGACCATTGCATGCATTGAAACTAAGGACCTGCAACATCAAAATTACAAAAGTTCATCATAATACTACTATAACCAACCAAAAAAAAAACAGATTATGCAGCAAAAGATCAATAAATGAATACTTTGAGTATAAAACAAAAAGTTGTGGAAATATAAAGTGTAAGATATCATCTAACCGAGGGTCGTGGACAGTTTTTGCATGCCCACCAAGTAGAACCGAAGCCATCGATTGATCCTCCAGTTCCATCAATAGTGAGACCATTCACGTTTGTGATCAAAATTATCGTAGATTTATCACCTAGCCATGCATTCTGGGTTGCTACTGCTATTCTTCCTTGAAGCTGCAAGTGATGGAAAAATAATAAACAAAATAAATAATACATTTACTTTATTGTAAGGAATTCTTGAAAAAATTGGACTTGTATTTTTATGATATAGATATTTAATATTAACGAGAAAAATTGGAAAAATAGTTAAAAAAAAAATAAAAAAATAAAAAAAAAATATATATATATATATATATAATCTAACTCAATTACTTGGATAAGAAAAGTAAAGAATTTCTTAACAATATTTTATTTCAGTAGTCTGTTTTTAATTTAGATAATTTTTTAATCATTTTTGTAAATTGGTCAAAGTTTTGCTTATAAACTTAATATCATTAAAAAGAGTTAATTTGTGTTTGGGATAATGATGTAATTATTCAATTGTTTCATATTTGACATTTTCACATCATTAATTCTTAATTGAAAAATATTAAATTATTTTAACATCATTAGAAATCCCTACTGAAAAAATTAATGACATATTTACTATAAGTATTTATTAAA
The DNA here is from genome assembly GCF_051622355.1 of Phaseolus vulgaris. Taxonomy (NCBI): domain Eukaryota; kingdom Viridiplantae; phylum Streptophyta; class Magnoliopsida; order Fabales; family Fabaceae; genus Phaseolus; species Phaseolus vulgaris. The sequence continues at coordinate 4,670,868 of NC_143507.1, forward strand.
CCTACTATATACTTTTGATTTATAAGAAATTACAACTCAATTGCTATTTTTATTACTCTTTTGAGCATTTATTACCATTAATATATTTTAGATATAACTTATCTATTATCTACTAATATAGTAATTAATAATTTATTTTAAATATTTTTATCAGTAAATATATATATTATACTAAATATCTCAACTCTTATAAACCAATAGTGAAATATCAATTTCTTTCAATCCCAAAATATTTTTATACTATAAACTGTTTCCAAAATACACTCATTCTCATGACTTGACAACTTAAGTAAGGCGTTAATAAGTTTTTCACCACCCATACCCATCATAACATATAATTTATTTTAAGTAGTATTTGATTTAAATAGTTTTCATTTAATTTAATTCATTTTCATACTTTAAATAACACAAATGAACTTTAAATAACAAACTATTAATAAATTATTCATTTAAACAAAAATTAAAATTTATTAACAAAATAATTTAATTTTAATTTCACTCCTCCAAGATAAAAATATATTTAAATTTGATATAAGTCAAATTTTTCTACAATTTTATAATTTTAAATAAAAAATTTGAATCTGTAGTCAAATGTACGTCTTTGTGTGGGGTTAAACAATATATACATTACATTTTATGTTTGCTTTATTTAAGAATTTTTTTTTAATTTAGTTGGAACTAATTTTTAAATAAAATATATTATCAATATATTTATTTAAACTTTTTTATAAATAAAAAAATATAAATTTAGAGTACTGTTCATATAAAAGAAAAATTATACATTAACAAATATTAATTCTGCATTGTTATATTTTTAGTTGTGCGAACCTTAAAAGGACAATGTAGGGTATTTTTATTTTTTTGTTTGTTTCAATATTCAAGTTGAATCACTTTAATTTATTTATTTTTGTTGTTAATAAAAAATAATTTGCATTACTTAAATAAAAAGTTATAGCTCCTCCTGTGCATTCATTAAAAAAAATCACTATTCAAAATTTACCTCATGTTATTTTATGAATATTTAAATAATTATATTTTTTTTACTTACTGAAAATAGGAAAAAAGAATTTTTATTTTATTTTATAGAAACTCTTATGTTAGACATGATTATAAAGTTTGTCATTTAAACTATACTGACACTTCAAGTAACAACAATCATTTATCATCACATCGATCATTACTTCAAGTAACAACAATCATTTATCATCACATCGATCATTATCAGATGATAATACCTGAATTTTAATGTTTGTGGCTTGACAAGGACCTTTGAGGATTATGTTCTTCTTCAATAAGAATACTCCTTTTGATGGTATAACTAGAGTTGATGCCCCTTTTGTTGAGCATGTCTTTTGCCATGCACTTAAAAATGCCTGTTATCAATTCAAAAGAGAAACTTCATAATTGGCCACAGCCTATATAAAATGTGTACAAAAAAGTAGGAACTATATATAAGAACAATAATCTTCCTCTTAAGAAAGAAGAGAAACAACAAAACATTTACCTGGGAATCATCAGTTTTACCATCACCATGAGCACCATAGTCAATCACATTGTATGTGTTTGCAGATCCCATCAACCTCTCACAAAAACATGGTGAAACAAAGCAAAGAATCAAAACCCAACTGATTAGTCTCTGCATGTTTAGGAATAGTGAAGTTTTTTTCTTGTTTTTTGGTGACTATTGATCCTTCAAAAGATTAATCAAGAGTGAGCTGCATATAATGAGAGAAAGAATAGGTTATGGGGTTTAAGTAGCAAAAAAATAAAAATAAAAATAATACTTTAGACAATATATATCATAAATGTTTATTTATTATAGTAATGTACATTATAAATGTTTATTTAGAAAATTCAGAGTTTATTTCTTTTAATAAAATTTATAATAGATAAGTACTTTAAATATGTCAATTATGTTATAAATAAAATCACAATAAATTAACAAATTAATATTAAACTATATTCTTGGATTTATATTAATTATGAAATGTTGAATTTCTTTTGTCAAAACTTTGATTTCTGAAAAAAAGTAATTTTTCTTTTTTGACTTCTATAATAGCTTTTGACCTTTCAATTTTTCTAACTGTTATTTTTATTACCAAAATCAACCTTTTAATGTCAACTCCAAATTAAATCTAGAATAAAAATGATAGAGAGGAACATAAAATAAAAATGTTATAAAGTAATTAAAATCAATAAGACCAAGTAAAATTGAAAGACGAAAATTTGACACAAGAATGAAAAAAAAAGCTCGTAATTATGAGATTATCAACTATAACATCTACCATTTATATATATTATTAGCAATGAAAAAATAATTAATGAGAGTATTTAAGGAAACTCCAACCCTTTATAAAAAAAACTACTGAAAGTAGCCCATCAAAAATATCTAATCTCATTGCATATATCCTTCATTTGGATCCAACCATTCCTGAAGTGGTTTTTATTTATTTATTTTTTAATATCGATAAAAAAAAACATGATCCAAAAAAACACACAAGAGAGGACTATGTCACTTTATCTATACTCACTACCAAATTGTTTTCAGACCATCTATGTCAATCACTACTATTTATATATAATTGTATGTTTTGTATTTATAGTTATCATTTTTCACAATAGTGATTATTCTCATACAATACACATACAAATTCTTTTTTTTTTATCAACAAAAAAATGAATAAATATGAACATTGGACATTTAAGGGACTCTCAATTTTATTATAAAAAGAAGATATATGATATATTTGTTCAACCCTAAAAAAAACATATCAATACCTGACAAACCAGTCAACCCTAAAAAAGTCCATCTTCATCGACATCATCCCCTCATCACATAAAAGTCAATAGAATAAGGTTGACAATTGTCGAGCATTCAACCACAAAAATCAAAATGAGTATTTAACAAAATTAGAATCTTGTCAACCAAAGTTATGTCTTCACTCATCCACAAAACTTTTATGACAAGAATCTTGTAGCGAGAAAAACTCCAAACTCTTTGGACACAAAAGTTTCAGGAGTACAACCTAGGAATCTTTTAAAATTGGAGCTTTGGATATCAAAGTATATAGGGCCACCTTAATAACAAGTTTGTTTTGATTTACTACATTGCTTCTCAGTACCCCTACACAACCATTAAGTATGTTTTCCCAGTCATCAGCTAAAAAAAAACAACAACACATGCCTTGTTGCTCCATTACAGATCAAAGACGAAACCAACATTAAAAAATGCAGAATTTTTAACAGGAAGAGACATTGTGAAATCAGGTCATCCTACCTAAAAGTTATCAAGCATTATAAGGATTCAATATCCAATAAAAATAGTAAAATTAAAGATTTTAACCAAAATCAAGTCTTTAATTAAGCAAGTCTTTAATTAAGCAGTGTAAAAAAACATTCACCTTCCCTTGTTTAAATATGACTTTATTCCTTTAATATTCCCAAATTTTACTTATCATTAATATGGAGATGAAATTGTTGAAAATAGTACCTAAATATTAATATGTTGAGCAAACATATGTCTATCCAACTCTAACGTTATTCCACACTAAAGATGCTATTTTACGTCAAAAAAATAAATGTTGGATACACTTCTTTTGGAATAGGTTTTCTTTGCCTAACTTTAGGTTTTCTTTAGATTTACCCAATTTAATTTGCAATTAACTCTAATAATAACAAATTTAACAAATAGGTACTGAAAAGAACAAAAGGTTAACGTAACGTTAATTTTTGAAGCTACATGTTAGGAATTGAGCTTCCAACTTGATGCGAGAGGACTGCATGGCAATTTAACCTTATATTAGCAACAAAGACACGTGTGAAAGGGATTCCAATCATAGTTAAAAGAAAATCATAATGAAAAATTTTAGATTATCATTATTATATTGATGTTGAAAATAAAACTTTGTGAGTGAAGAGTAATTTTTTTTTATGAGACCAAATAACGATGAGTAATAATTGTGAGTTCGTTTTACTGATACTTTTTAATGTAAGGAGTAAACAAAATTAATTGGATTAATAGTTGTTGTCACTTTTTAACATTGATTTAGTTTTATAGCTACCTCACATCTGTATCATATTAGAATTTCTACATCACAAATTACAATTTACAAAATAATGATTCAAAACTATTTCTATCTGTTACTGACTCAAAACTATTATCAAATTCTTTCATAACTCAATTTGTTGTAAAATATATAAAACCTTATTTTAAATTAATTAACTATAAGACGTAAAACTTATTCCAATAGTGCAAAACCCGTTTTTTATGATTATAGATTATATTTTTTTTTTAAAGATTGTAAATATATACTTTTTACACTTATTACATATTTATTACATTGAATCTAAACCGTCAATTACATCGATTATTTGGGCAACCCATGTAATATAGGGTTCCAAAATTGCATTTCAGTTGAAGTCAATCCCACAAAACCTTTGACAGCATAACAAGGGCTTTACTTGGATTCCCTCTTTCAATCACGAGTAGTCGGTGATGTATTGTCATGTTGGTTGGATTCTCACTTGGATTCCCTCTTTCAATCACGAGTAGTCGGTGATGTATTGTCATGTTGGTTGGATTCTCAGCTGGTTAAATGTTAAGAAGTTTGATTTGAAATTCTCTGTATAAAAGTTGAGACACTCCAAAAATATCTCATTTTATTTTACTTATTCTTTGTTGATAAAAAAAATGTAAGTCGTCAAGTGCAGATAATAGCCTTGTAAGCGTGTTGTTGTAGGCCTTTATCTCCACCATGAACATCACTTGGTTTCTTGATGTCGATTGTCATTGGTTACACCTCTTACCATTGTCGCTTGCTATTGTCTCCACTATTTGTCACATGTTTTCATATTTTTGTAGGGAAAATATAAAATAATTTATGGTTGAATACATGCGCTTTTTTTTTATCGACAAGAAACGAATGAATAAATAAGAGATATTTCAGGATATCTCAACCCTTATACAAAAGATCTACCTAAGGCTCATATCTTCTAACTTCCTTACAACAAACTGAAATACCTAAAAACATACACCTTTTACTCATGCTAACTATCTCCTATAAAAATTAACTGACATCATGCAAATAAAAAACTCAAGGCACCAATCTGAATACGAAAAACTTACTCCGCGCACTTTAGGCACTATCATGACCAAGCCTTCATTTGTGCCAAAGTGAAGACGTCCATATGATCTATCTTACCACCTCTGAAAATCCACTTGTTCTTATGTAGCCACAACTCTCTTACTACTGTTATCCACACACAACCCCAAATATAGTTAACACTTTCCTTGACCCCCCTCATCCTGAAGCTTTAAAAATGTTTTTTTTTTGGCTCCCTATGCTCCGTCGATGTCACCCTCATCCACTCATAGCACTTTCATAGATTTGTGGATTGTAATCATGAATAAATCCACTTTTTTAAATAGGATTCATCTAACCAGATTTATTTGGGCTTTAACTATTATTTATGTTAATCTTGTGTTTAAGTAGCAGTAGATATTATAATATTATAGTTGAACATTGTTGGAGATCCCACATCGACTAGAGATTAAAGTCCACTTTGTAATATGGTATCAGAGCCATTTCGAGCCTATCCTAGCGAGTATTTGTTGGGCCTATCGTGCCACCCGCTATCGGGCCGCTATCGGACCACCCAAAATATATAGTCCCACGCACGAGCTTCTATCTATCACTCTCGGTGTGAGGGGGTGTGTTGGAGATCCCACATCGACTAGAGATAAGGACATTTCATAATATATAAATGGGTGGAAACCTCAACCCTATGAGCCGGTTTTAGGGGGTTGAGTTAGGCTTAAAGTTCACTTCGTAATAAACATCAAGAAGAAATAATAAAAATAAATCACACACACACAACAAAAACACAAAGTCTTCATTTCTACTTTAGGGTTGGATTCCACAAATATGGCTCAACACAAACTTTAGCTCCAACATTATGAAGGTTCGTTAGTTCGTCTGGTCAACAAGAATCTTTATATACATTTTACCTCTCCTATAAGAGTGAATTGTATGCATCGCTAGACATATGCAAATAAAAAATGTTTATCTTACAAAAAGTGTTTATCTTTCGTAGTAGAGAAAACCATTTATTCATTTTTAACTTTATATTTGTTCATTTTCAACATCTTCATTTTGGTGTTATTTGCAGTTCAATTCGCATCGACTAGAGATTAAAGTCCACTTTGTAATATGGTATCAGAGCCATTTCGAGCCTATCCTAGCGAGTATTTGTTGGGCCTATCGTGCCACCCGCTATCGGGCCGCTATCGGACCACCCAAAATATATAGTCCCACGCACGAGCTTCTATCTATCTCTCTCGGTGTGAGGGGGTGTGTTGGAGATCCCACATCGACTAGAGATAAGGACATTTCATAATATATAAATGGGTGGAAACCTCAACCCTATGAGCCGGTTTTATGGGGTTGAGTTAGGCTTAAAGTCCACTTCGTAATAAACATCAAGAAGAAATAATAAAAATAAATCACACACACACAACAAAAACACAAAGTCTTCATTTCTACTTTAGGGTTGGATTCCACAAATATGGCTCAACACAAACTTTAGCTCCAACATTATGAAGGTTCGTTAGTTCGTCTGGTCAACAAGAATCTTTATATACATTTTACCTCTCCTATAAGAGTGAATTGTATGCATCGCTAGACATATGCAAATAAAAAATGTTTATCTTACAAAAAGTGTTTATCTTTCGTAATAGAGAAAACCATTTATTCATTTTTAACTTTATATTTGTTCATTTTCAACATCTTCATTTTGGTGTTATTTGCAGTTCAATTCGCACAATTCTTTCATTATAAGCTGAATTGATATATTGCATTTTTAGTAAATTGTTAACATAACAAAGATTGTGATAGATGATTATATATACATTCACAAGACACAATATACCAAAAGTAACACAATCATAGACCAAACAATTGATTAAAAGTAAAACAACATAAATGAATATAGTGATAATTTAGAACCACTATTTATGGATTACAATTATAGTACAATTTCTTTCTTTCTTCCCTTTTTTCAATAATACTTTTTTCAAGTGGTGGTAGATGATTGTTGATACTCGAGGTGTCAGCCTAACTTAGATGTCAAGTTTCATAGTGATGTCTAGCATGAGAGCTTTTATTATAAAAAGATAAATTAATAGTTCACATCAAATTGTAAAATCTTTGTTTGGTATTTGATCTGCCAAGTAAATATAGAAATGGCCCATAGCCCCAGTACGAAACTTGTTTTCGTATATGGATTCTAATGTTAGAATTTCACCGTCTTTAATCTTGATAGAACCAGGCTTTGGATAACAAACTGACATTCCAATTAGGTAACCATTTTCATTTCCTGCTTCTTTTCCTGTTCCGTACTTTGGATTTGAAGTGCACAAAACTCTTCCATCCTAAGTTAAGCCAAAACATAAATTTAGACAAAATGCACTAAAATAAATAATGTTACAAAGATATATAATTTATCAACCAAATTTAGTTACTAACAAATTTATAGAGAATAAAAAATTAAACATAAGATTATCTACATGATATAAATTATATAGGAATACAAAAATTAAATTCAAATATTACCTGTCCATATAAAGTAGTATTGATAACGCCGGTGTGCATATGAGCAGTGCCATATATAAGATAGCCACCTTTTGTCATTGGGATGTTTGCTTTCTTAACATGAGGTAAGTCACTGTAATGATTTCTTGGAATAGTGTATTCTGCCTATAACAAATTCAGAAATTTATCTTACTCACTTACTCACGAAAAAAAGTAATTAACATCCTAATAGTTTTGTTTGGAATATAAGTGAGTTTCAAAAGTTTGCTTATATTTGTAAGTTATAGTATATATTGAATAAATCATCTACCTGACAATCATGAATTGGTGTAAAACCATTTGATCTTACACGATCAGTTGAATCAAGTATATAGAACCTAAGAGGCACTTGGTGTTCATCCCAATCAACCCACCTTATTTTATATCTTAGGGAAAGATTTCTTGTTGGTCCATGGAAATCATTTCTTAATTTGCATTGTAAGTTATCTTGACAACAAAAGAGTCCTCCTTTATAATTTCTTGGCAATAATTGACCATTAATGCCCACTGTGACATTGTAAAAGTTGTTTGGGAGATTTAAAAGCTTACACCTACACTCTGAACAACCTTTTCTATCATGTGTTCCACGGGTATCAATAACCATGATGCTAAATAACCATTTTTCTTTAAACCCATCCTTTAATTTTGTAGGATTACCTAATTCAACTGCAAAAGGATCTGGAAGATTTGAGGATGTTCCTCGTGATTCTCCTCCCAAGCCCCAATAATGTGGAAGCAAAAAACCTTGGCACATACCCTCATTTCTTTCAAATTCGATACCGTTGCGAAGGTCGTGAGTTTGTTTAATGTAGTGTGACATGGTAATATTTTCAATATATTTTACAGCAAACCAATGATGAAGGTAAGTTTCATACAAAGGTACAGATTTACCATCTTCATCAACCACTTCAACATCAAAACTCTTGACCCCAATGTGACCCTTTGGAAAGTCAATATCCAATAATGTTTTCACTACAACTTTTCCGGGTCCCACTTCAAACTTTTCGGACAAAAAAGTAGCTGATTTGATATAGCTTTCATTAGACTCTACAACAATTGAGTGTGTTGTGCTAGGAAACAACATCATAATTGATAATAAAATTATTGCTACTTTGGAGAGAGTCTTCATGTTAACCTACACATAAACCGTTAACATTAGGCATAAAAATATGTGTCTAGTGTTTTTCATGTGATAATCTTGTAGATAATTTATAAAAATGTGGTAAAAATATGTGAATCAAATAAGATTTAAATGAAAACTTGGAATAATAGAACATTGATGAAAAAAGTTTCATACCATATAAGAAAAAGATAATTGGTTAATCATGGTGATGATTAGGTCTTAGCTGAAGATGTATGATCGTTTAGATTTTAAAGAAGGTAAATTTATGTGTATATGAAATTAATTGCTAGTTTTATAAATGATAGATGAGTTGATAGTGATATATTTGGCATAACTAAATTTTAAATCTGATGTGGATTGTTTCCTTTTATTGAAAATACAAGGTGTTTTCAATTTACTTTATGCCCAAATTATCATGTGTAGACATAGTTTTACACATGTACAAACCTATTAAAAAAATATTTATAACTATTTGTAGGTGTAAAAACAACTCGATATTTAACAAACTTGGTATGGTTTAATTTTTAGTGGGATTTCTTTTCTTAATTAGCAATATTTAACCCTTGTATTGATTTTTAGTTTTAACTGTTTAAAAGAAGAAAATTAAAAATATAATTATATAAATGTAATAATAAAAAATTATTCAAATAAATATTTAATTAATATTTATGTAAAAATATAGTAAATTTGGAAGGGGAAAAGAAAAGAAATACTTTAATACTCTAATTTGATTTAAGAAACAGAAAATGTAATAACATTAATAAATTAAATTAGTTAGTGATTGAAATATTCCATTGTCTTTACATCAGATGCCTCATCTTTTTAGTCATATCATGGTTAGGACAGAACAAAATATTCCTAATTGGATTCTAGATGCATCTAATCGTTTCACTCTTAAATTGGCTAGGACTTTTTTTCTTGGATCCAAGAGTTCCCTATGGTTAGGGTAAATTTATTTGGTCTTCATATCTTTCGCCTTTCAAAACTCTTGTCCTTTGGAAAGTTTTTCATGGGCGGCTTCCTACAGATCAGCATATTCAAAATAAAGGTTTGCATATTTGTTCTGTGTGTACGCTTTGTGTAAAGTACGAGGAATCTATTCAACATTTATTTTTTGAATGTTCTAATGTTTTGCATATTTGGAGTTGGGTTCGGTAGATTTTTCCTACTCATTTCTCTACTAAGGATTATCTTCTCTCTTTTATTAAGAGTGATGGTAGTTGTTTGGTCAAATTGATTAAGCTTGTTGTGATTACTTTTTCTATTTGGATGATATCGCGTATGAGGGATTATGCTCATTTTCAGGATAAGATTGAGGTTTCTAGGGCTATTTCAGTTATTAAAGATTTAACTCGTCTAGTGGGAAATTCGCTTAAAGCTTCAATGAAGAATGATATGTTGGATTTCAACGTGATCAAGTTTTTTGGTATTAATACTTGTACCGGTAAAGTTTTTCGTCCTCTTTATGTTAGATGGGAGTTTCCTTCACCAGGCTAGGTTAAAATTAACACTGATGGGGTTGCTAGGGGATATCCTGATCTTGCTACTTGTGGAGGTATTTTCTATGGGAGTATGGGGGAATTTATTGGAGCTTTCTCTGCATTTCTTGAAGTTCAGACTGCTCTGGTTGTTAAGTTTTATGGGATTATACAAGCTATGGAGGAAGCTCAAAAGATGGGGCTTACTAATGTCTGGCTAAAATGTGATTCTGCTTTGGTTTGTGTTGCGTTTACTGCTAGGACTAATGTTCCTTGGATGCTTCGTAATTGATGGAATACTTGTCTTAATTACTGTAGGAAAATCATGTTTAGGGTTAAATATATTTTTCGTGAAGAAAATGTGTGTATTGATAAGTTGGCTAATTTAGGATTTATTCATAGAGAATCTTTTCATTGGTATAATACGCTACCATCTATTATGTTTTTAGAATTCTTTATGAATATATATAATCTACCTATGTGTCGTTTTTATTAACATGTGGGTTTTGGTCTAGTCCCCCCATATTTTTATATTTTCTTTCATTTTCCTTTTTTTAATAATAACTTATATATGGTGCAAGGAAAGGAGAAAATCCTTGTACGAAATATGCATGCCTTGATGAAGAAACTTGGCAACAGTTTGTGAAGATCCGAGAAACTGAGAAATGGTAGGTTAATATCACTTATTTGGATGTAGTTTATATTAATGTATTATTAACTTTTGAATGTTGATGATAAGATGTTCAGAAGAAAGCAAAATCCAATCAGGCACATAACGAGACCCCACACTTATTGTCCTGTGGTGGTTATAAGATGTTAGAGCAAAAGTTGCTTGAACAAAAGATTAAAGCACGTTTTGCTTCTATTCAAGAAGGGAATAATGATTCTTTGAAGCCTTCATCCCTACCATCCCAACATGAGAAATGGAAAAGTGTCAGTCTAAAGCCATTAGGGACATGGACTTTTTGAGGAATCACAATGAACAATTGACTAAACGAATTGTAAGAAATATGTTCTCTATGTGCCTGATTGTACAGTTTAGGACTCTCGCAGCAACCAACTACTGGTACAAGATGACCCGCCTCCTATTAAGAGAGTCAGCACTAAAGGGAGTTGTTCAACGGTTGATCTACTAGGGGATGACTTTGGCTCAACTAGCCAATGCGAGTTATATGTTGATTATGATTATTCTGCCCGATTCGTTGCCCTATGTAAGTGTTATGAAGCTGTCACAATGTTCCACAATGTGCCTCTTCCTTCTAATTTGATAAAGGCCATGGTGGAGAAGGTCTTTTACCGTGATGTTGCAATTCCTGTGCCGACATTATAGGTGACAATTGTAGCAGAGGCATTACATACTTTCATTGTCTGGCCTAGACATCTCGTCCGACCTATATCAGACTCTACGATATATTTTTGCACTAATAGGATTATATATCAAATATATTATATTCTAACTAATTTAATTATTTGTTTGTTTGTTGATGAGTAGCAGGAACCTAAGGCAAAACTGCCTCTGCAAAAGAAGAAAACATTCTCCACTGATGATCCTATGGCAGCATTGGTGTAAGTTGCTACAACTCTAGATACAATCGTCGTAGAGGTTCCATGGGATGCCAATGTTTTCGGAAGGTATAGTTATGTACCGTTGTACTTTCACATGTCTGATTTGTTGGACCTTGCATCTGGAAATCAGGAGATTAACATAACATATCTGATTTGTTGGACCTTGTATCTGGAAATCAATTGTTAAAATCTTTATACTTTTGATTTATTATATATATTAGTAATAACTTATTGAAATTTAGGTATATTTGTGGATTATGCTTCAATGAGGGGAAATAAGATACATATGTTTTTAGAAGTCAAAAACACAAACATACATCACCACCGCCTTAAAGAATGGAGGAAAACGAATTTATTTTGCTTCGTACATCCATGAGTAAGTCCATATTTATTAAATAAGTTATACTAAATTATTGAAATAAGTGAAACCCACAATCGCTAGATTCAGAAGCATTAGAGTATGTGACGACAACATGGTCAAAATATTTCATAACCATGTATAACATCTTAGGATAAATGAATTATTAGAATAACATGGAATTTTTTCATATATTTGTAGAACTTTTTGTAGAATGTCATATGTACTTAATTTATTGTATATACTTTTCATATTTAAATTATGATATTATATGTTTTTATTTTCTGGAAATTTGATATTTTATGCCGGATTAGAGTGTGTATATATATAATATAAAACATTTTTTAAAAAAACAAAACATATATAACAACGGTTCCATCTGGAACCTTCTCTAAAAATATTGTTTTTTTAAATATTGAACTAGAATCACACATTTATACGACTGTTACAAATGGAACCGTCTTTTAAAGAAAACATTTTATTCCATTTTTAATTATTTATTTGTTAAAATAACGATATATTTTTCATTTTTTTTAATATTTTTATAACGACAGTTTTGAAACTGTCATTATAAACAGCTAATTTATAACGACACTCGAAATAACGACGGTTTCTAAACCATCTTTATATAGTCTTTTTAACTGTCGTTAAAACACTTTTTTACGGTAGTGTAATCATTAAGTGAATAACTTATGTAATGAAGAAAAATCATCGACACAATTCCAAAATAAAAAGATGGGTTCAGCCATCGTTGAAACATTGTCGTTAAAATCTCTTTCAATTGTTGTCAAAAGTCCTAGTCAAGATGTATATAATAATTAAGTGTTACACATAATAGTCATAAATAAGTAAAGAGAGGCCTTGGTAAATATGAGTGACCTAACTAACTCATTGGAATATCACATCTATAAACATTGAAATCTAATGAAATTTAAATTCAATCTACACAGGCTATAACTATTTCCTCAAGATACATTGAAACTACTATACAACAAGTATTAATTCTGAATCTTTTCCAACTTCACTACATCAAAGAGTGCCAAATAAAAAAAGCTTGAATTGTAGAGGTGGAGAAGGTCTTTGGTCTTTGGCAAAGTAGGAAAGAAAGAAAGTAAACATACATTTGTAAATTTACATAATAGAATCTGCTTGTTAGCTCTTACTTAACTGATCTTGCTTTTGTTCATTGTTATCGTCTACTTTTGGCCTTGCATTCATAAGAACCTGTTGGTGAATCATCATTAATACATATACTTCACTCTGTTAAATCATTAACTCTCAAACACTATGCATGCATGAAGATTAAAATGCAATACTTAGGATAAGACAACTTTTAAAACAATTATTTAAGACATTAGTTATGGTTACCATTATTTAAAAAAATACAATTACAAAGAAACTTTATTATTTCTATCTAAATTAATTAACTTTCTTTGTGGGTTATTTATCTATCAATATTTAATTATAAATAATTCGTAAATAATTGTTGGGCTATTTGAATAATATAGATTTATATATGCACTACAAGAAAAACATGAAATAGAAACCAAATTTAGATAAAAAAAAATATATATTATTATGGTAACTAAATTAGAGACCATTTTAGAAGCTAAAAAAAATTGATTTCTAAATTAGTTTCTATTATTGTTAAATAGTTTCTAAATTGGTATATAATTAGCAATCAAGGTTTTAACTACCAATTATTTAGTTTCTAAATTTGGTAGCAAAAATCTTGATTGCTAATTAGATACCAATTTAGAAACCATTTAACAATAATAGAAACTAATTTAGAAACCAAAAATTTTTTAGTTTCTAAAATGGTCTCTAATTTAGTCACTATAACAACTAATTATTTTTTGTCATTAAAAATTAGTTTCTATTTCATGATTTTCTTGTAGTGAGTAGTTTTTTTAAAAAGGTTTGAGTATCTTTTAAATACTCTCATTTATTTATTTTTTGTTGATACAAAAATTTATAAATGATTTAATTTCATTCATGAATTTTTTATATTATTTCCAAATTTCTGTAAAATAATAATTAATTTTGTTGTAGTAAAATGTGAATTAATAGTAAATGTTATATCAAGAAACTAAAGCTTAAAAAAAAGTGTTACCTTCCTAAGCATGGTGTTCTCATTGATCAAAGTAGAGATACGTTCTTCTAAGATAGCATTTTTATCTTGCAACTCTTTGCCTCTTGCTTCCAAATCATTCACATAAACCTTCTTTCTTTCACGGGCTTGTTGAGCAGAAACTCTATTTCTTAACAACCTGTTTGCAAATATATAATCAGTAGTTATACTTTCACACTAATATTTTTTTCATTTTTATTTTGCAACTAAATATATTATTATTTTATTTTAAAAAATTGTTTATATTTATTTTTATTAGTTAAATATAACATGTTATTATTAAGTAAAGTTGTAAACAGAAAGTAAGAGAAAAATTAGAATGTCAAAAGTAATTTCTCATATATAATATATAATATGAAAGGTTATGTATTTAGCTTCTCTTCATTTTACAAACATTACAAAATTTGGTTAAAGAAAGTGCATATACTACAAAAACAAAGGTGTGACCACGTAAATATGTGTGCATTGTTACGTATATATCTTTCAAACAAGAAATATTTAATCATTAGTATTCAATTTTTATCGTGTGTAGACTAACGATAGTCATATATGGTATAAATTATTATCACAAACAAGAATAATTTTTTTCCTAAAAAATTTAACAAGAAAAAATAATATAAGGTATAACTTTTAGAAAGATTTAAATTTTAAAAACCTACTTTTTATGTGACACAAAGTAAGTAATGTTAGGATATTTTACAAGTAAGACTACAAATTTTTTTTCTTATGGACATAATAAATTGACTTTGGTATTTAAGAATTTTTTATTTTTACTTTAATTTATGTTATTAATTAGCATTTTTTAAGTGCTAATAAGTTGCTTGTTAAGTATTTATTTGTTAGCAATTTAGTGGGATGACATGTGTACTTTTTTAAATTATTTTGTTTGAAAGAAAAATTTAATCAATATGACGGAAACAACATTGCTTCCCTTTAATTAAAATTTGCATTTCATATTTCTTTTATTTTTTTCTATTTAATGGTAAAATCCAAAAAGGATGAAGATCGACAAAGGGCATAGGATTTTTCCTTAGATATAAGAAATGTTCAAAGAAAAAATAAATTATGCAAACCTAACTTTCGGAAAACGAAAAATATTTGTAGATTTTTCTTGTGACTATTAAATTTTTTTCTAACTAAACCTCATAAAATTAGTTTAGAAAGTAAGATTTTCACTCATTTTATATATTATGATTTAGTCAATAATATTTTTAATTGTGGATAAGAACATTTATGAAAAAAAACTATTTCAGACACGTGAATATGAAAATATATAATATGTGTGTATTTATACCTCTTGAGACGTCTATGTTCCTTATCAGCAGGGTTTCTTCCCCTGCGACGCTTTCCAGGAAAACCCGTTTGAAATTGAGGGTCTGTCACATTACGTTGATTAAGGTTACTATTTTGTAGAGTCAACGCAGAATGAACACTAATGGCTGTGGTTTCCACATCTGGAACTGTGAACATATCTTCATCACTGTCTTCTGCATAAAAAATACTCCACCATTTTCAAATGTGCATAAAAATCCCAAAATTTCTCACTTTTATCATGCAAACTTCAAATAATCTAAACCTTCTTTCTTTACATCAACCTTTAGTAGAAAAAATAAAGTCCATATAAAAAAAATCATTTAACAAAAATAAAACAAAATAAAAAGGCAAAGAGCTAGTGTCTTTATACAATGCATTTGGAAGGAAACATAAAATTTATATATTTTTCAATAAATAATTTAAGATTTATAAAGTGGACTTTAAACCTAACTCAATCTCACGAAAGATTTGTACCACTTATATATAGTGAAATGTCTTTATCTCTGATCCATGTGAGATTCCAACATTTACTTTACCATCAAAAATAAAATTTTATCTTAATTTACTTTTGTAATCAAAAGTTAGTTTACAGATAACTTAATTTATATATAAAAGAAAAATTTTATGTATAAATGATTTTTTCTCTCTTGAAGTAGTTTTGGAGGAAAATGTCTAAATGAAAATTGTGTAAGAAAGAAGAATGCATGACCTACCAATTTTGCTGGTCTTGTTGTGTAGATTTAAAGGAGGGAAGTTGTGTAGCCGATTCCATGAAGAAGAGGATGAAGGTGGTGGTGGTGATGATGGTGGTGGTGCTCCTTCTGAAAGGGGTTTCTCTTCACTTCGTGATCTTGGAAGAGACATGGTTTTCTCTGTTTGCTCTGTTTTTCCTTGTGAAAGGCGATTTTGAACAGGGGAAAAAGTGTATGTGTGTGTAGTAGAAGTTGGTGTGAAAGATGGGACCATGTGTTTAGGTGTTGGTTGGAACAATCTGATCCCAAACCATTGACGATGAAACATTATGGGATGGGGCCAAGAGGTTTGGTTCAGAAATGAACACGTTGATGTACACAGAACCAACCCTTTTTCCTAACACCATTCTCATACACAAATGACACACTCTGCTTCTAATTCTGTGGTCCACTACTTCCACCCCAATACACACAAAATTAAAAGATTTTTAGATGTACTGTCATATGTTATTTATTCATCTTTTAAAATATAATTCACCAAAATTGTATACAACAATAAAACACGAGTTAAAAAAAATTGACATAAATTTCAATTTAAAATCGTAAAAAAATATATTTTTGAATTCTTTTATATATTTTTTTCTCAACTTTATTTATTTTTAGTTAGTATAAGACTCGAACTATCGTTTAAATTTTCTAATAGAGTATGCCACCACGCAACTCTACGTGCCACTGCAACTTTACCAATCAACATTGCACCTTCGACAACACCAACATTCGACAATTACCACCATGATATGTTTAATTTTTGAATTGTGTCAGGAAAATAAATAAAAGTAAAAAAAGGAGTATAACTTTTGTTTTCGTGTAAAGGTTGGGGGTTGGGATCTGAAAAACTATTGAAAGGATGTGTCTTCTTCTTTTTTGTTGGTCGGTCACGTTGCTCTCCAACCTCCTTTGCTTGTTACTTACCTTCCTTTCGTAGTCTCGATTCTCGATTTTTTCGCAAACACCAAATAGGGTATCTGCAGAAGGCACTCCTACGCTCAAGTCAGCAAAGGGGGTTCGGTACTCGAATGTCAAAATACTGTAGATAATGACGTACCTGTTTATTGGAATGTGCACTATTTATATTACCTGTGGTGGGCTTTCCTTGTTGGACCGCTTTATTAGCATAAATTTAGGAATGCCCTGCGATCAGCCTCAAGACTAAATTCAGGTTCGACTACTACCGCATGGTCATGGGGTTAGACCGTGTTTAAGATTGGGTTACCTAATTCCTAGTCACGGATTAACATTGTTGATCTTGATTAGACGTAAGGTCGACATGACGGATGCGTGCTTTGATCATGTTCGATCCGTTCGTCTTTGGGATCCGAGACATTACATCAGTCGTGTAGGATACACTTTCTAAATCAATTGTTATTATAATCCATTTAAAAAAAATGTAACTTATTTGATATCTTTAATCAATATAGGAAATTCAAACATATATATATATAACCCGAATCTATGTTGATTTCTTAACCAACATAAAAAAATCTTAAAAAAAAGGACATGACTAGAAGAGTCTAAATATCGGAATGGTAAGATATGTTGTAAGACATAGGATTGATTCATAATGGTTTTTGCAGTGTTAAAATTTTGCTGAGCTATGAATACCTTGTTAAATTCTAAGATATTGTATGAAATAAACCCATAGGAAAAAAATGACAAAATGTATAACAATTTGACATTAAAAAAGAACAATATTGTACCAGTTAGGTCATAGAAGTAGTAATGATGTCATTTGCACATGTTTTGGTGCATTCAACGTGGTATGTTACCAAGTTATTGTACTGACTAATGCATGTAACATGATTGCTTGTAAACAAATTGATACAAGTTCCAAAAACATGTACCAAATTAATTAATGTTCGTATTTGATGTCTAAATTCACCATTAATTTCGAGTAAATCAAATTTATGATGTAGTTTATTTTTCCATTCATGTGGCAGTTTAGTTTAAAGTACACTACAACATTTTTAGCGCGGCAAAACAAAATTTACAACAGATAAAAAATCGTGACATAAAATAAAAAAAAACAACGGTTAAGAAACTTTAATTATTTGTTCTAATCTTCTAAAACTGTTACCAATTTATTAAAATTTATTAAAAACAACACGTAATAAACTATAAGTTAACGCACAGAAAATCATGGACCACCAAAGACGATATTAATCAAATTGTGAACCATTCGGAGATCTCATATTAACTAGAGATAAAAACTTTTCATTATATATAAGTGGATGCAAACTTCATTCTTATGAGCCGGTTTTATGAAACTTAAAGTTCACTTCTTAATAATAGACAACAAAATCGCAAACTATCATGCAATAGTTACATAGATGGTTAAAATTAAAATATATTTATAAAATTTTATCCCAAAGCAACACGTAATAAACTATAAATATATAGATTTCAGTTGTTTCGAAAATATTTTTTTTTTGTATTTTAAGCAATATTATATATATAAAAGATGTCACCTGAAATTTGTAAAAAGTTATTTTTACTAAAAAAAAGTATGTTGGTTTTATAAATCTGAAAATTTGGAACTATTATTATTATTTTTCCATTCAGCTCTGCACATTTTATTTTTCTTACGCAAAAACTGATTTTATTATGTAAACAGAACTAATAAAACATCCCAAATTTACTTTTCAGCAATTTTTTTTAAAAAAATTGATTGTGTTGTAATTTGATTATAATAATTGAAATAAATTAAGAGATCAATTATTATAATAAATTCATAAAACTTTCTAAATTTTAATAAATTCCAATAAAAGATAAAAATATATATTTGAAAATATGTTACTCAAATGTTTCTCTCATTAGTGTAAGGAAAATATTCTCTTTCAAAGATAAAATCTACTTCCATAATTTACACATTTAAAAAAAATGACTTAAGATATATTAGTTCGAAATCTTATAATAGAAGTTATACTCGGGGTTGTCCAAAATTAAAATTTTATACGATCTTTTTTGTATAATATAAAATTGAAGATAATAAATTTGAAATACGATTTTGATTTTTTTTTTATCTTTAAAACATATTTGTATTAACAACTAAATAAAATATTATTAAAATGTAAGTTTTATGACACTAAATATTAAAAAAATTAAAAATTACGTGAAATAATTAGATTAAAAATAAATAAAAATATTTTACTTGGGATATCACTTTGAAAAAAAATTGATAAAATATAGGGAAAATTATTAGGAAAAAAGAGTATTCATTGATTGTGACTTTGTTGAGAAGTTACTTTTCAATCGTGAAAAAAAGACATGTTGGGTTTTGTTATACTAAGTTTAAAGCAAAGCCAAAAAGAACTAACAATTATTATTACTTTAATTTATTAGATGGCAATGTCTAAAGCATCCTATGCATGCGTTATTGCCATCTAATGAAGTACGTATTACTCAAAACTTGCATTCTAAGCTATGACTTTTGAAGAATTTGAAGATAATGAACACAAATTAAAAAAAATCCCTATATTTGTGGACGTGCTTATCCTTGACTATCTTTACTAGAAAATATATAAAATAATAAAATTAATTTTTATGATATATACTTACCTTGTGTAAAAGTTAATTTATTAATTTGTTTTAATTTATGTATAATTTAATTTTTATTTACAAAAACAAATATTTCTTCACATTTTTCTTTCTATAAATTCTTATAGAGAAACTTGTTTTTATATTTAATTATTAACTTATAACCTAACAATTAATGAATTTGTTAAAATTAAATATTGTGAAAATTGAATATTATTTGGATGGTAGTCACTCATGTTTAAAATTAAATGTTATTTGAAATGCAATCATCTTTAACTAAGATTAATTATTAGTTGAATATTTTTTTTGAAATCTCACGTCCAATTAGAGATATGACAAAATTATAATATATAATAGAGTGCAAATGTCACCTTACAAACTAATTCCTGAAGTTAAGTTAGACACAAATTCACTTGCTAGAAACAATCACTTTTCGAAAACATGTATATTGTTTGAAATTTAGTCATTCCTATCTAAATAAAAGTTTGCTTTTAGAAAGAGTGTAAAAAGGTCACAAATTTGCTAGTTAGAAGAGGTATGTCCTAAGACAATAAGATCAAGAATACTCTTTTATGTGGTTGTTGTAAATCTTTTGTAGTCATTGTGAGGATTTTGTGTTTGTCCATATATAGACATAGAGTTGCATGAAATCCTCTTCATGCAATATTAATTGCATTTGTCTTGTGTATGAAATATTCTGATACACAACATGACTTATCAAGCCTATGCCAAATAACTTTTATTTAAACTAGGGTAGAGTATAGGACCTATAAGGCTCAAGGTCTTTACAAAATTGACATTCCGTCTTTTCAAAAAAGTTGTTGGTATGGAGCAATTTTAACGCATTTTTCAATAGATCTTTAATGTAGACAAGTCTTCGCAAAATGTGCCATAAAATATTCAAAATTACCCATCTTTATCATCTATTCAAGGATATTTGTGCCAAAATTGCACAATTTAATATATTTTCACCTCGTAGCATTTTGTGTCAAATAATTATTCAAATAACATGATTTACAATAGCAACTCCGAATTCAATTCTTGGAATCGAACTTTGAACATGATTGGAAGAAGTTTGACCCAAATATAAGTTACAATTTTGTTTTTGGAAACCCAATTATCAATTGGTTTTAAATTTAGTTTACTTTTATTTGAAAATGAAGGAAAACTGTACTGGTATAGGTCAAACAGTTAATATCCTGTCTCGGCTCAAGCGATTGGTTCGACTGATAAACCCATATCCAGGTGGGCCAACTGACACTCTTGGTCCAATCACGCTCAATCAAGATCAGTAAAGCTAAGTCATCATTAAGAACTAGGTAATACACCTCTAACAGGATCCACTTCACTAATTTAGCCCAACAAGATAGGCCCATTAAAATAATATAAATAGTGCACATTCCAAGAAGTAGGTATGTCATTAATTACAGTACTCTAACATCCGAGTGACGAACACCCTTTGCTGACTTGAGCGTTAGAGTGTCTTCTGTAGGTACTCCCATTCGACATTTTTTAGAAGACCGAGTGATCGAGTGACTGAGACTCCAAGGAGTAACAGAAAGTTTGGGAGAGGGAGCTGAGGAAGCTGAAGTGTAGACTCCAAACAATAATTTAAATTATATAAAAATATTTTTTTCTATGAAATCTTCAAACCAAATTTTTAAAAATAAATTATTTTAAAATTTATAAATTTTAATTTTGCTAACAAAAGTTTCTTATGTGCACATTTTTTTTTGAAATAGTTATTGCTTAAAATGTGTTTTTTAAATAATTAATTTTTTAAATAAATATTTTTAAAATTATTTTTCAAATCAATTGTCTTTTATTAATTACCTTTTAAAAATCCAAAATTATAAAATTTCTTTCTTCTAACCAAACTTCATCAAATAATCACATTTATAATTCGATTTTCGGAAACAAAATTCTGAAATCTTACAATAAACCATATTATTTAAATAATTATTTAGCACAGTATATTATTAGATAAAAATAAATAAAAATGTGTTATTCTTTGTATTCAAGTGTTAACTTATAAGACCAAGGTATATATGCAAGATAGAAATAATGTGTTATACATTATATTGTAAAACATTTAATTAAAATAATTGGAATCCATTAAACTTTACTCTAACTCTATTAAACTCTACTCTAACACCTATGGTAACAATTATTAAAATTATAATGATATATCTCTTTATTTGACAATTTCACGTTTAATAACTTTAAAAAAAATATTTAACAGTTTTCAACAACAATAACTAGTAAAAATATCTAAACTATTTTATATTAAATTAAAACTCAAGCAAACAAAATTGTATATGAATTTTATGTTTAATTTGATTGACTTTATAATAACAAAATCAAACTAGTTACAAACACTAAAAATAATTATCTTAATCAATTAAGGTGTTTTCCAATTTTATTTCTATACATTTCACATTTCTACATTTCCTTGCCTAAAATGATTAATCTATGGATCTCATACCTTTTTTCTTCTTATTTCTTCTCTTCAAAACTACCTATATTCCTTTCTTTATCTCCTCTTTCATGCATACAAAAAGACACTTAAGAAAACCCTACAAGCTGTTAAGATATTTTCTTAAAAAATGTCACTTGTGCTTGATTTAGACTCAACCACACAACATATTTTTACTTTCATTTCTTACCTTTTTTTTTTTACTTTATGTTCTTATAATATGTACAATATAATTTTAAAAATTTTCATTTTTTTACATGTGATTTACATTTTAGTGAAATATTATTTATCTTTCAAGTTATATTCTGAAATAGATTGGTTGTTACATGGATACTCATAAAATATAAAGACACTCTAATTTCCTAAAGTGGATTGATAGTACCAACCAACATGTGCCATTCAAGCACATAAATCACATACCCTTTGAGTTCAACACATACTTGAAAATAGATAGGGATTGTGAAGCCTTTTCTCTTATTCATCATTTTCCAAAGAGGAATCAAATCACCAAACATGCTAGGAATGATTAGTTAGTGCAATAAGGAAACAAAGATTAATATACATAAACCAATTGCCAATTTTCAAAGACTGAACAACCTTTAATCATAACACCCCCTACGCACTCATTCATATTTCATCTTTTCCTTTCTCCTTTCTTTTACTTCAACATAGTTTTCTATCATCTATCATCTTTTCTCCCTACCAAACAAAGATTCATTCCAAATTTCCCCTCCTTTTCCCTTCCTTCAAGCTTTGTCCTGCATTTTGTTTTCATCATTGTTCTTTACATCAGGAAATGATTATGAATAGGAATCAATTCATTGAACAACTTGGACACTATTTATGCATTGATGGATTTTCTTGTTATCTATTGTTAAGAAAAAGAGATAATAGGCATCAGTTTTCATGACTTGATGGACTTTAGGGATGCAAAGGTTGGCTTCTTTCTGTTTTGTAGTTTCTGTCTTGTCACTTTCTCCGAACAAGATGGTATGTTTACACTTCCCTATGAAATAGTATCATCATCCTTTTAACCTTAACTTTTTATTGTAGAAAACTAACTAAGAAATTCAGCATCCCATTTCCTTGATCATGTTTGTTTTCTCATACATACACACCCATTTGAGATCATTTACAACATTAAGTGTTGAAGCTGACTTATTTTTTTTCATGAAATTAATGTTCATTTGGTTTCATACATGTTGAAGAAGTGAGAATGATGAACATGATTTTAGCTTTGTGGCAGTACTTAAAAGTTGGACATTATCTGATAAATGTTCTCTAAATACAGTACTGGTATGGAAAAAGGGTTACTTTTGCCTTGCATCTCAGCAATCAATAAGAACTTGTGTACTTAACTTGTTTTACACTATCATTGATGATTCTATTATTTGGACATAACCAAATTTCTTGTAGTAAAGTCAACTTGTTCAAAATGTTTCTCATAGAATTTCAATGAGCAGGTTTCTTGAGTCTTTCTTGTGGGGGAAGAACCAGTTTCAGGGATTCATCTAACATTTCTTGGGTACCAGACACCACCTACGTAACCACAGGCAAGACTACCACCATCACATACAGTGAAGGTTCCTCCTCACTGAACATCTCAGCAAGGTTCTTCCCAAATTCGGGAAGGCGAAAATGTTACAGAATACCAGCAAACAATTCAACCACTTTGGTTCTGGTTAGAGCAAAATTTGTGTACAAGAACTATGATGGACTTGGGAAACCCCCTAAGTTCTATGTTTCAATTGGGACATCTATTGCTTCCACCATAAATCTTGCTGAAGATGATCCATGGAGTGAAGAGTTTCTATGGACAGTCAACATGGATACACTGCCATTCTGCTTAATTGCAATGCCTAAAGGGGGTTCACCTGTAATTTCTTCTCTTGAAATCAGACCACTTCCTCAGGGAGCCTACACAAATGGCATGAAAGAGTTTCCTAACAAGTTGCTTAGGAAGAGTTATAGAATTGATTGTGGACACTCAAATGATTCTATAAGGTAAGAAACCTTAACATCTATCAGATGAGAAATGTTAGAAACACATTCTTTGTTGTCCACTGAAATTGTTTGTTGAGATCATAAAATTTTGTGATTTTCACTGCTAAATTAATGACTCACTCGTGACTCTTAAGGTTTTCAATAAATTTTAGTCAATAATAGACAGAATTAGAAAGAGTGTATTAGAGAATGTACTGCCACCTCCAATTTCTTTCATAGTGATACCTTTTGTGATTACCCAAGGTTGTGAAGCTTTAGCTCTATAAAATACAGGTATCCCTTGGATCCATTTGATAGAATATGGGATGCTGATAGAAGTTTCACACCCTTTCATGTTGCCATTGGATTTAAGATTCAACTTAGCTTCAGACAGTCTAGTCTTGTAGAAGAACCACCAGCAGCTGTTCTTCAAACTGGGAGAGTTTTGGCTAGAAGTAATACTCTGACATACAACCTCCCTCTTGATGCATTAGGGGACTACTACATTATCCTCTACTTTGCAGGGATTCTTCCTGTCTTCCCCTCATTTGATGTTCTCATAAATGGAGAACTAGTAAAATCAAACTACAAAATAAATAGCTCTCAAACCAGTGCTTTGTACTTAACACGAAAGGGAATTGGGAGCTTGAATATCACATTAAAGAGTATCAGCTTTTACCCTCAGATCAATGCATTTGAAGTTTATGAGATGGTTGATATTCCAACTGATGCCTCCTCAACCACAGGTTTCTCTTCTCCTTGTCTCACTCTACATTTCGGTCTCTTTCCAATATATATAGGTCTGTTTGAATAAATCTATCTACAATCACTTATGAAAAAGAAAAATAAGAAAAATGAAATAAACTTATCCGTAAGTTAAAATTAGCTTATACACAAACTATAGTTCTTTCTAAATTCTTATTTTTAGCTTGTGCATAGGCTAATCTCAACTTATGAAGAAACTCATTTTACTTTTTTTCTTTTCTTTTTGAGGAGTGTTTATAGAGAAGTTTGTCCAAACACAAACTAACTATAGTTTGATTCATTTACTTATTCTTTTGCTCAACTTGAATGCCAGTTTCAGCACTGCAGGTTATTCAGCAGTCCACTGGTTTGGATCTTGGATGGCAGGATGATCCATGTCTGCCTTCCCCATGGGAGAAAATTGGCTGTGAAGGAAGCCACGTAACATCATTGTGTGTGCACTCAATAGATTGTTGTTGCTTTTTCCTTTCTTTCTCAATATACTAGCTTTTGTTTCATTGAAGATCTAATAGGAATGGCATTTTTTCAGGGATCTTTCAGACATAAATTTGAGATTCATTAGTCCTACATTCGGTGACTTGTTAGACCTCAAAATATTGTAATTTTCTTTCAA
The DNA here is from genome assembly GCF_051622355.1 of Phaseolus vulgaris. Lineage (NCBI taxonomy): Eukaryota > Viridiplantae > Streptophyta > Magnoliopsida > Fabales > Fabaceae > Phaseolus > Phaseolus vulgaris. The sequence goes on from NC_143507.1 coordinate 4,696,589, forward strand.
CTAATGGGACATGATCCTTGTGCCTTTTGATTAGCTTATTTTGGAGAAATATTATATTTTCTTTCAGCTTCAGGAGACAGCTTTCGAAACATAAAAATGATTATTTCTCCATTTTTCAAACATGTACCATATCTGTTTCTGGTATTCAATTTCTTATGTTCATCTTTGGCCCTGTAATTATCAGGGATTTGCACAACACATCGCTTACTGGTGAAATACAGAATTTGGATGGCTTGCAGCATCTTGAGAAACTGTAATGCTTCCATATAGCTTGAACTTAAATATTGGTTTCATACAAAGTAGACTAATAAGCTAAAATTTTCAGGAACCTAAGTTTCAATCAGCTAACATCTATTGGTGCAGAGCTGGAGAACTTAATTAACCTTCAAATATTGTGAGTAACATATACCACATGTTTTTCAGATTCTGCAAAAACAATAGTTGAAAACTTACACATTACATTTCCCTTTGTATGTGAAGAGACTTGCAGAACAATAGTTTAATGGGAGTAGTACCTGATAGCTTGGGAGAGTTAGAGAACCTCCACTTAGTGTAAGCAAGAATCAGAAAACAATGAGTATCCTTTCTCTTTTCATCTTTTTATTTATTTCTGTATTCTATCCTTGACAATTGATATATTACAAATGTTTTCCTATCTGAAGGAATCTGGAAAACAACAAACTACAAGGTCCTCTGCCACAGTCATTGAACAAAGAAACATTAGAGATCAGGTATACAATTACTATTCTTGTCTGGTTAAGAAACCATGCATGCTAATTCCTTGATCATTTTCAGGACATCTGGTAATTTGTGTCTTACCTTTTCCTCAACATCATGTGATGATGCATTATCCAGTCCTCCAATTGAAGCACCAGAAGTTACTGTAGTTCCTCAGAAGAAGCACAATGTACATAACCATCTAGCAATCATAATAGGCATGGTTGGAGGAGCCACACTAGCCTTTCTCTTAATGTGTATTTCAGTGTTGATATACAAGACCAAACAACAATATGAAGCCTCACACACATCAAGTATGTATATTCTCTTACATCATGCACAATTATCTTGAACATTTTGTTTCATCATGTGCTACATTGATATCCTTGTCTTTTAGGAGGAGAAATGGATATGAGGAACTGGGGTGCTGCAAAAGTATTTTCCTACAAAGAAATCAAAGTAGCTACACGAAACTTCAAAGAAGTCATAGGAAAGGGTAGTTTTGGATCTGTTTATCTTGGGAAACTTCCAGATGGAAAATCTGTAGCTGTCAAAGTTCGATTTGACAAATCTCAACTGGGTGCTGATTCTTTCATCAATGAGGTTCGCTAACTGAATTTCTCCTACAAACAGCATAGCATACTTCATGGTATAGCTAAGCTGAGTTATACCAAAATTGTGCATAGTGAAATTGCAGAACAATAGTTTAATCATTCTCTTGGTATATATCTCAACCACATCACATATAGTTTGTATACAGTAGACATTATTCTTTTTTTTAAGACATTAAAAGTCGTTTACACATATTTTGCTTCTAGTAATATGTTCTCTATCGACTAGAAATTAGAACATTAGAACATTTTATAATATATAAGTGGTGCAAACCTGCTAGTTTTATAAGATTGAGTTAGGTTTAAAGTCCAATTCTTAAGAATTTATAAACTCTATTTATTAAGCAAAATTACTTAGTAATATTGAAATCATACACATTTTTTTATAATGGAATAAGAGGAAATTTATCAAACACTTCTATGAGAAAAAAAATAAAATGAGTTAAAAAAGTAATGAGTAAAAGCACCTCTTAAAAGCTCCTTCATCTAACTTCTCTATAAGTCCCTATAAGTTTAATAGAGCTAGATATGCTTGCCTTGGAAAAATCTAAGATCTGGAAACTTTAAAGAGATGTGTCTCATGTTTATCTAAATCCGAAATATTCTATGATAAAATGCTTTTCATAATTTTCTTACCTCAGGCCTAATTCTTTTTCCAACATCTACTATTGTGCTTAGGTTAATCTTCTGTCAAAAATCAGGCATCAAAATCTTGTGTCTTTGGAAGGATTTTGCCATGAAAGAAAGCATCAGATATTGGTTTATGAGTACTTGCCTGGTGGATCCCTTGCTGATCATCTCTATGGTACTAAAGACTTCAACACAAGTTTATTTAAGCCTATTACATATATATCTTTGTATGATTAAGTCTCTTTGGAGAAACTCTCATGAACACTATAAATGACTATTTTTATTCTTTTTTCTTTCTCTAGATACAAACAGTCAAAAGACTTCCTTAAGCTGGGTGAGAAGGTTGAAAATTGCTGTTGATGCAGCAAAAGGTACAACAACGAGTTCCTAAATAATAATAGTATGTTTAGATCATACTATAAACAAAATTTTGACCCTATCTTCTCTAATATATATTCTTTTTACTCTATGATACAATATGCACAGCTCATTTTAATTCTTGACCTTATTAAAACACCATTTAGTACTTAATTTTGAAAAATGTCATTGATGTTGAATTTTGTTCAACTAAATCAAGGACTAAAATGAAAAACATCTTCCTGAGTCAAGAACTAAGTGAAATTTAACTAAATGAAGGATTCAACTCATCAATATATATCAGAGATTTCAGGGGTCAGACTTTTCATTGTTTCTGTGTAAGAAGTCTTTTAATCCCTCAAAAAGAATAAACCTAATAAATATATGTTCTTCATTTTTGTAAACATGACAACAGACTTTTCAAACTTAATAAGAACAAGAACTGACAAAAAATTACAGTAATTAATATTATTGGCCATGTTTATAGATACTAACAGTAATACTAGACCAGATTACCGATTAGTGAAATTATGCAGTAGTGTTATTACATACTAATTTACTACATGGTATAAATTATGTTTGGTTATTGAAAAGGTTTGGACTATTTGCACAATGGAAGTGAACCAAGAATCATACATCGTGATGTGAAGTGCAGTAACATCCTCTTGGACATGGATATGAATGGCAAGGTCTGTGACTTAGGTCTCTCTAAGCAAGTAACTCAGGCAGATGCAACTCATGTCACCACTGTTGTCAAGGGCACTGCCGGTTACCTTGATCCAGAGTATGTCCTTTAATTTTATGACAATGGTCTTAATATTTTAATATATTAAAATATTAATTTTTTAAAAGTAGTTTTATTTGTATTTTTGCATAGACTAAATTACAAGTTTAGTACATTCCTCAATTTTGTATATCTTTTTTTTACTTGATTAAAATGTAGACTCATTTTAGAGGGAAAACAAATTAGAGCCATTGAAAAATTAGTGTTTTTTTTTCTTATTTATGAATACATTATATATGCAAATGAATCTCCTTGTACAGGTATTATTCCACTCAGCAGTTGACAGAGAAAAGTGATGTATATAGCTTTGGAGTTGTTCTTTTAGAACTCATTTGTGGAAGGGAGCCATTGATTCACTCTGGAACTCCTGATTCATTCAACTTGGTGTTATGGGTAAACAACATAGAATTCTCTTTTACTCTTTGTACAAAGTGGTAAATAGATTAAATTATCAAATATTCTATCTAATTCATTTTATCAAACTTTTTTCTGATCAAACTTCTGAAAATATGTTATATATTTTATAAATTTCTAAAAATATGTCTCAAAAAGTTTTTGAAAAAGATAATTCGAAAGTCATTTAAAAAAAGGTAAAATAGTCCTTGTGGAAGTTGATGGTTGCAGATAGAATTTTTTTGAAAGCTGATGGTTGCAGGAAGAATTTTGATTTGTCTGAAAACTTTTCATACTGCATTGCATTTCATGTTACTCTACCACTATTGTTCTTTTTTACATTTTTTTATAAGCTAAGTATTTTATTAATATAAATAGCCAATCTTAATTGTGCAAAACACCAACCAATTTTTTTTTCTTTTTTCCAAATTAGCTAAGTCAGAGTACTCATGGTAGTCTAGAGGGTATGAGAGAAAAAAAAACATTAACTTTGATATTTAAAAAAAATATCTTTATTATATCAAAATTAACATTTTTTATACATAGTCACTTTATTTATTATTCTCAAAAATCTGTTTTTGATCTTTTATAAAAAAAAATGGTGTTTAGATGTCAAACTTAATTGATATGCATAGGTCCTCTATTCATTATTTTGTCATGAGCTCAAAAAATTACAGGACAACCTCTTATTGTAGCATTGAATAATAAATAATTTTACACATGATATTATCTAGGATGGTTGGAAAAGATGTCACCTTTTACTTGGTTGGACCTTTTTAAGATATAGATTTGCTTTATCTAATTATAAGTTTTGCTAATTTGTGTTAGATATAACCTATTTAGGCCATTGCTTATATAAAAAAAATTCAAATTACTCATTAATGTACATGAAACAAATAAATTTTGAGATGAATATTTCAAATGTTTTATAACATATAATCTAAACTAAGTTCCTAAGTATTAAGGATTTTTCAATATGAAATACCTCAAAATAAAATTTATATTGTAAAATAAAGTTTTTGAAATAATTTAACAGTAATGAGAAGGTAAAATCATATAAAGTAATCATTATGTGACTTTTTTTATGTTTCTCAACTTGTTTATTTGTAAGTGCACTCAAACTCAGTTTAGATTCCTAGAAGTTATGCTTTAAATATGTTCATAAACTACCAATTGCAGGCCAAACCATACTTGCAGGCTGGTGCATTTGAGATAGTGGATGAAGACATAAGAGGAAGTTTTGATCCCTTGAGTATGAGGAAGGTAGCTCTCATGGCTATAAAGTCTGTGGAAAGGGATGCATCACAGAGGCCATCTATTGCAGAGGTATTGGCAGAGCTAAAGGAAGCCTACAATATTCAGCTCAGATTCCTTGAATCTTGTCAAAATGAGAATTGATTTTGCAGATACACATGCTGCATATCAAGTTAAATTATATTTTGCTCAATATCAATTCTTGTTGCTGATTGCAAGCAAACAAGGAAAAGAAAGCAACATAAAAAGGGAATTGATATCATATTTAATTAGTTTTGTAATTTATCATATTAGAATGAACAAACAAAGTATATCCAATCCAATAGCTACTAGATATTAGAGTTGGACTGGTATTTGATCCTTCCTTCTTTTTCCTTTCCTTGGAAGCAACTCAGAGAAAGAAAAACAGTAACATTCTAGAATGCAAAGGAAGTAACTAATGGGTTGGGAATAGAGTAGAAATTGCAAATCATGGACCGTGGACATGCTTTTTCAATCACAACGACCTCTAGATTTGATTTAGATTGGATGTAGTTTGGATAATTTTTAAGTTATGAAATGTTAGATCATGACACAGTAGTGTAAAAAATAAGATCCTCTACGAAAACATGTGAAATTTTGTCCTACTTTCTGCAATTTTTTTCTGCGTCCGTATTGCGCTTAAAAATTCACAAAAGTACTTTCATATGTTGTTTGCACCCTGTTAAGGAGGCACTTCCATAAACGAATGACAAAAAGAAGATACGTGGAAGAAAAGCCAGGACGTTTTGTTTTCGAAAACAAGTTTGTTCACTCTCGGTCTGGGACTTACTACGCCTTACTCCTAGGGTGTTTTGGTCTAAAATTTTTACCAGACGTTCGTCACTGTGTCTATTGAGTTTTGATTGAGATTTGAGCACCAGATTCGTCCCACAAGATTGGGAATAAACTTTTCATTGATCACTGCCAGGGCTGAAATGAAGGTTCGTTTGTGTGAAACTGTTTGATTTTTTTTGTGGTTGAATAATCATCCGTTTGACCTGAAATTTGTTGCGTTATGTCCTGAATTTAGTGCAGATTCTTACGTGGAATTTCAGGAAAAAACTATTTCGAGAGAATTTTTCACGCAAACCAAAGCTATCCTCAACCAAAACTTGTGAAATTTCGCCCTACTTTCTGAAATTTTTATTCTGCGTCCGTATTGCGCTTAAAAATACACACAAGTACTTTCATATGTTGTTTAAGCCTAGGTAAGGAGGAACTTCCATAAACGAATCACAAAAAGAAGATACGGGGAAGAAAAGCAAGGACATTTTGTTTTCGAAAAACAAGTTTTGTTCACTCTCGGTCTGGGACTTACTACGCCTTACTCCTTGGGTGTTTTGGTCTAAATTTTTTACCAGATGTTAGTCACTTTGTCTATTGAGTTTTTGCTGAGATTTGAGCTCCAGATTCGTCCCACAAGACTGGCAATAAACATTTTATTGATCACTGTCAAGGCTCAAAGGAAAGTTCGTTTGTGTGAAAATGTTTGATTTTTTTCGTGGGTGAGTACTCATCCGTTTGATCTGAAATTTGTTGTGTTTTGTCCCGAATTTAGTGCAGATTCTTACGTGGAATTTCAGGAAAAAACTATTTTGAGAAAATTTTTCACGCAAACCAAGGCTATCGTCAACCAAAACTTGTGAAATTTCTCCCTACTTTCTGGAATTTTTATTCTGCGTCCGTATTGCGCTTAAAAATGCACACAAGTACTTTCATATGTTGTTTGCGCCCAGGTAAGGAGGCACTTCCATAAACTAATCACAAAAAGAAGATACGGGGAAGAAAAGCAAGGACATTTTGTTTTCGAAAAACAAGTTTTGTTCACTCTCGGTCTAGGACTTACTACACCTTACTCCATGGGTGTTTTGGTCTAAAAATTTTACCAGACGTTCGTCACTGTGTCTTTTGAGTTTTGACTGAGATTTGAGCCCCAGATTCGTCCCACAAGACTGGCAATAAAATTTGTACTGATCACTGCCAGGCCTAAAAGAAAGGTTCGTTTGTGTGAAATTGTTTGATTTTTTTCGTGGGTGAATAATCATCCGTTTGACCAGTTTTTTTTGCGTTTGGTCCCGAATTCAGTGTAGATTCTTATGGTGAATTTCAGGTAAAAACTATTTCGGGAGAATTTTTCATGCAAACCAAGGCTATCCTCTACCAAAACTTGTGAAATTTCGCCATACTTTCTGCAATTTTTATTCTGCGTCCGTATTGCGCTTAAAAATACACACAAGTACTTTCATATGTTGTTTGCGCCCAAGTAAGGAGGCACTTCCATAAACGAATCAAAAAGAGAAGATACAGGGAAGAAAAGTCATAACGTTTTGTTTTCGAAAAACCAGTTTTGTTCACTCTCGGTCTGGGACTTACTACGCCTTACTCTCGGTCAGAAAAAACTATTTTGAGAGAATTTTTCAGAATTTTTCACGCAAACCAAGGTTATCCTCTACCTATACTTGTGAAATTTCGCCCTATCCTATTGCGCTTAAAAATTTACACAAGTGCTTTCATACGTTGTTTGCGCCTAGGTAAGGAGCCACTTCCATAAAGGAATCACAAAAAGAAGATATGGGGAAGAAAAGCCAGGACGTTTTGTTTTCGAAAAACCAATTTTGTTCACTCTCGGTTTGAGACTTACTACGCCTTACTCCTTGGATGATTTGGTCTAAAAACATTACCAAACGTTCGTCACTGTGTCTATTGAGTTTTGGATGAGATTTGAGCCCCAGACTCGTCCCACAAGACTGGCAATAAACTTTTTACTGATCACTACCACCGCTGAAAGGAAAGTTCGTTTGTCTGAAAGTATTTGATTTTTTGTGTGGGTGAATACTCATCCGTTTGACATGAGATTTATCGCGTTTTGTCCCTAATTCAGTGCAGAATCATACGTGGAATTTCAGGAAAAAAAATATTTCGGGAGAATTTTTCACGCAATCCAAGGCGACCTCTACTAAAACTTGTGAAATTTCGCCCTACTTTCCGCAATTTTTATTCTGCGTCCGTGTTGTGCTTAAAAATTCATATATGTACTTTCATATGTTGTTTGCGCCCAGATAAGGAGGAACTTCCATATAGGAATCACAAAAAGAAGATACGGGGAAGTAAAGCTAGGACGTTTTATTTTCGAAACACTAGTTTTGTTCACTCTCGTTTGGGACTTACTAAACCTTACTCCTTGTGTCTTTTGGTGTAAATTTATTACCAGACGTTCATCACTGTGTCTATTGAGTTTTGGATGAGATTTGAACATCAAATTCGTCCCACAAGACTGACAATAAACTTTTTATTGATCACTGCCAGGGCTGAAAGAAAGCTTCGTTTGTGTGAAACTATTTGATTTTTTCGTGGGTGAATACTCATCCGTTTGACCTGAAATTTGTTGCGTTTTGTCCCGAATTCAGTGCAGATTCTTATGTGGAATTTCAGGAAAAACTATTTTGAGAGGATTTTTCAGAATTTTTCACGCAAACTAAGGCTATCCTCTACCAAAACTTGTGAAATTTCGCCCTACGTTCTGCAATTTTTATTCTGCGTCTGTATTGCGCTTAAAAATTCACACAAGTACTTTCATATGTTGTTTGCGCCCAGGTAAGGAGGCACTTCCATAAAGGAATCTCAAAAAGAAGATACGGGGAAAAAAAGCCAGGACGTTTTCTTTTCGAAAAACCAGTTTTGTTCACTCTCGTTTTGGGACTAACTACGCCTTACTCCTTTGGTGTCTTGATCTAAAATTTTTACCAGACGTTCGTCACTGTGTCTATTTAGTTTTGGATGAGATTTGAGCCTCAGATTCGTCCCACAAGACTGGCCATAAACTTTTTATTGATCACTGCCAGGGTTGAAAGAAAGCTTCGTTTGTGTGAAACTGTTTGATTTTTTTCGTCGGTGAATACTCAACTGTTTGACCTGAAATTTGTAGCGTTTTGTCCCCAATTCGGTGCAGATTCGTATGTGGAATTATAGGAAAAAACTATTTCGGGAGAACTTTCAGAAATTTTTCACGAAAACCATGGCTATCCTCTACTAAAACTTATGAAATTTCGCCTTACTTTCTGCAATTTTTTTTTACGTCCATATTGCGCTTAAAAATACACACAAGTAATTTCATATGTTGTTTGCACCCAAGTAAGGAGGCACTTCCAAAAATGAATCACAAAAAGAAGATACGGGAAAGAAAATCCAGGACATTTTGTTTTCGAAAAACCAGTTTTGTTCACTCTTGGTCTGGGACTTACTACACCGTACTCCTAGGATTATTTGGTCTAAAAATTTTACCAGACGTTCGTCACTGTGTCTATTGAGTTTTGGCTGAGATTTGAGCCCATGCTTCGTCCCACAAGACTGGCAATAAACTTTTTATTGATCACTGCCAGGGCTGAAAGGAATGTTTGTTGTGCGGAATTGTTTGAGTTTTTTCGTGGGTGAATACTCATCCGTTTGACCTGAAATTTGTCGCGTTTTGTCCCGAATTCAGTGCAAATTCTCACGTGGAATTTCAGGAAAAAACTATTTTGGGAGATTTTTTTAGAATTTTTCACGCAAACCAAGGCTATCCTCTACCAAAACATGTGAAATTGCATTCTATATTCTGCAATTTCTATTCAGCGTCCGTATTACGCTTAAAAATTCACACAAGTACTTTCATATGTTGTTTGCGCCCAGGTAAGGAGGCACTTCCATAAAGGAATCACAAAAGAAGATACGGGGAAGACAAGCCAGGACATTTTGATTTCGAAAAACCAGTTTTGTTCACTCTCTGTTTGGGACTTACTACGCCTTACTCCTTGGATGTTTAGGTCTAAAATTTTTACGAGACGTTCGTTACTGTGACTATTGAGTTTTGGATGAGATTTAAGCCTCAGGTTCGTCCCACAAGACTGGCAATAAACTTTTTATTGATCACTGCCAGGGCTGAAAGAAAGCTTCGTTTGTGTGAAACTGTTTGATTTTTTTCGTGGGTGAATACTTATCTATTTAACATGAAATTTGTCGCGTTTTGTTCCGAATTCAGTGCAGATTTGTATCGTGAATTTCAGGAAATACTATTTCGGGAGAATTTTTCACGCAAACCAAGGCTATCCTCTACCAAAACTTTTGAAATTTCGCCATACTTTCTGCAATTTTTATTTTGCATCCGTATTGCGCTTAAAAATTCACACAAGTACTTTCATATGTTGTTTGCCCCCAGGCAAGGAGGCACTTCCATAAAAGAATCACAAAAAGAAGATACGGGGAAGTAAACCCAGGACGTTTTGTTTTCGAAAAACCAGTTTTGTTCATTCTCGGTCTGGGACTTACTACGCCTTAGTCCTAGGATGATTTGGTCTAAAACTTTAACCAGACGTTCGTCACTGTGTCTATTGAGTTTTGGCTGATATTTGAGCTCCATATTCGTCCCACAAGACTGGCAATAAACTTTTTATTGATCACTGCCAGGGTAGAAAGGAAGCTTCGTTTGTGTGAAACTGTTTGATTTTTTTCCTGGGTGAATACGCATCGGTTTGACCTTAAATTTGTCGCGTATTGTCCCGAATTCAGTGCAGATGCTTACGTGAAATTTCAGAATAAACAATTTCAGAAGAATTTTTCACGCAAACCACGGCTATCCTTTACCGAAACTTATGAAATTTTGCCCTACTTTTTGCAATTTTTATTGTGCGTCTATATTGCGCTTAAAAACTCAAACAAGTACTTTCATATGTTTTTTGCGCCTAGGTGAGGAGACACTTCCATAAACGAATCACAAAAAGAAGATACGGGGAAAAAAATACAGCACGTTTTATTTCGAAAAACCAGTTTTGTTCACTCTCGATCTAAGACTTACTACGCCTTACTCCTTTGATGATTTGGTCTAAAATTTTTACCAGATGTTCGTCACTGTGTCTATTGACTTTTGGCTGAGATTTGAGCCCAAGATTCGTCCCAAAAGACTGGCAACAAACTTTTTATTGATCACTACCAGGACTGAAAGGAAGGTTGGTTTGCGTGAAACCATTTGATTTTTTTAGTGGGTGAATGAATACTCTTCCGTTTGACCTGAAATTTGTCGCGTTTTGTCCCGATTTAAGTGCATATTCTTACGTGGAATTTCGGGAAAATAACTATTGCGGGAGAATTTATCAGAATTTTCACGCAAACCAAGGCTCTACCAAAACTTGTGAAATTTCGTCCTACTTTCTGCAATTTTTATTTCGCGTCCATATTTCGCTTAAAAATTCAAACAAGTACTTTCATATGTTGTTTGCGCCTAGGTAAGGAGACACTTCCATAAATGAATCACAAAAAGAAAATACGGGGAAGAAAGGCAGGACGTTTTGTTTTCGAAAAACCAGTTTTGTTCACTCTCGATCTTGGTCTTACTAGTCCTTACTCATTGAATGTTTTCGTCTAAAATTTTTACCAAACGTTCATCACTGTGTCTATTGAGATTTGACTGAGATTTGAGCCTCAGATTCGTCCCACAAGACTGGCAATAAACTTTTTATTGATCACTGCTAGGGCTGAAAGGAAGGTTCGTTTATGTGAAACTGCTTGATTTTTTTGTGGGTGAATACTCATCCGTTTGGCCTGAAATTTGTCGCGTTTTTGTTGGGTCTATTAGTGTCTAAGTTCAAGAGGGGAGGGGTGAATTGAGCTTATAAAATTTTCGCAAGAACACACAATTTTTCAGTATTCCAGAGGCAAAAAGAACAGATTGATTTTACACGAAACAGATTGATTTTTTAGAGCAGTATTGGCACAATCTGAATTTTGTTCACTGTAAAATTGTGATCAACAGAGAATCAGAACAGAACCAGATCAGCTTATTATTGTGAGGATAAAGGATATAGCTATGCTTAGAGATCAACCAAAATTACACAACACAAGATCTCAAGAAAAATGTTCCTTTCACAGGTTTTAATGAATGGTCAGTTTGTTCACAATTCACTTAAGCCATTATATGCAGCAACCTTGTTTATGATCAGAAACCTTTAACAAAACAGGAAGAACAATTTTCACTTAACCCAGAATTAACAGATTCAATTTAAAAAGAACAGATTTAGTTCTTGACAGGATTAAGCAAAGACAGAAAAGAGTGCAGGGATGAGAATGCAAGATACACACGTTTTTATACTGGTTCACTCATACAGAGCTACATCCAGTCTCACCTTACCCCAAGGTGGAATTCACTAAAAAACAGTGCCAATTACTTACAAAACCAGCAGTTCTTGAACCCTACAAGAACACCACATACAATGCTGAAAAACCCTATTTCAGCACACCTTGCACTCCAAGAAACCCTATCAAGGAGTGACTAACACTTACACCTTTACAAAACAGAATAAAGGAAAGATTACACCTGAAAAGAAGATGCAAGAACTCAAAACCAGTAGTTCAATTTGCTGCAGAAACTGCACCAGCACCTTCACCAAGATTCAAGGTTTCCTAGAACAAGCACACTTGAAAATCTCTTTGGAAACCTTTCACAAACTCTTTTCAATCCTTCTTCTCACATGGAAATTGTTTAATCTCTGTTAAAAGCGTAATTCCTCAGCACTCTTTCATGTGAGAGAGACATTGTTTATATAGAAAACAGTTTCTAACTTCTTTTCAAAAAACAGTTGAAAAGCAGTTAAGAAAACAACAGATTCAGTTTTGAACTTAACAGATTTATTCTGTAAAAACTGCCAACTCAGCTTAACAGAAATAACTGTCTGAGTGGTACCTTTGGAGCCCTGACTAACTTGTGAAAAACCTTTCAGCACACCAAGGAATAAACCTGTTCTTTCACAGTAAAACAGATTAAAGTATAACACACAGGCCAGCTCAGCTTAACTGAAATAACGAACTGAGCTTTCCCTTGGTGCCTTAACAGAAGTTTAGAAAAGCCTTTTAACAGAGAAGAAATAAACAGATTCTTTCTCCATAAAACAGATTTATTTGTGTACTGTTTTAAAACTGTTAAAACCATTTTAAAAAGCTTTCTAAAAACTATTTAACAAAAGCCTTTTTAACAGAGAAGAAATAAACAGATTCTTTCTCTATAAAACAGATTTATTTGTGTACTGTTTTAAAACTGTTAAAAACATTTCAAAAGCTTTTCAAAAACCATTTAACCACATCATGTGCTTGATCTAGACTTGGTTAGGCATCTAGGATAGGTTACACAGCAAAAGGCAATCATACACACTTACAAGCCTAATTACATATGAATCTAAAACCTATTACAATCTTCAAAGCACCCAAGCCATTTTCTTCATCAAACACACATCAAGCCTTGGTAGGGAAGAAGCTTCCTCCAGCTTAAACAATCTCCCCCTGTTTGATGGAGACAAATTCCCTTTGCTTTGCACAGCTTTGAAGAGAGATCATGACCAAATCTGTACAGAACCATATACACAGAAAACAGGTGTTAAAGCAGAACAACAGATTTAGAAATGATATACCTGCAGATTTAACATCTGAATCATATCAGCAGCCACTGTGAATATCATCTGCAGAACCTGTACCAGGCTATTCTTAGGTTGTTCTCTAGGCTATTCTTCTCCCCCTTTGGATTCATCAAACAGAATGGGAGCACAAAATACCACAGAAACAATAATAGCCATACATAACAGTTCAAATAAAACCAATAAACCATAGAGGTTCATTACAAATCACAAAACAACTAAAAACCAGTGCAGAAATGAAACAGTACAGATTAATTCCAAATTGCTCAACAACATATAAAAGATAAAGACTTAGAAATAGGATCACTTGTTGTTGTAATAAAGCTCAGCTAGCTGCACTTGAACTCCTTCAAGTTGATCATCCAAGTGTTGAAACCTGGCGTAGGTCATCTCATAGTGTGCTTTCTGCTCATATGTGAGTGTGTCCAGCCTACTTAGCACTTGTCTTTCAAACATAGACAAAGGTTCACCTCTGTATTCAGGTGCCTCATATGCAACCATTGCATTTTGGCTTGTAGCAGCAATATCCTCATGTCCAGCAGAGTGTACTTGTGATGCATCCATGTTCTGCACTCCATCAGCATTTTCTTCTTCATTTTCTGGATCAGCAGCTTCATTTTCAGCTCTGTTTGCAGCATTCCTTCTGAATATCCAGCTATCATCTTCCTTTTGAAATCCCATCTTGAGGAGAGTGGAGTTGTCTATCTCACTTGCTGCCTTAATTGTGTCATTTCTTTCATTTGTAGTGTCAACTTCAAAGTAATCAATTAGCTTTGACACAAAAATTACATATGGAAAGCGATAGTCTGGTAACCTTGTGGATTTGAGCATATGCTCCACCATAGTACTTACCCAATTTACCTTGAGTTGATTCATGATGCAGTATAGTAAAATCAAGTCCTCTTCATGGAGAGTTGCATGATTACTTCCTCTTGGAGTAAGCTGCCAAGCAATGATGTAGGCAAGGAGTCTTGGAATGATTGTGAGATTTCCAGCATGAAATCTAGCCACTGGTTCAGCAGGATTCCTCACACAACTTCTGTAAAACTGCATCTTGTTGAATCCCTGGATTCCAGCAGTGTTCCCTTTGCTTACCTTCATTCCAGAATATTTGATTCCTCCCACATTGCTCCATATTTCCCTTGTAATCTTCAGCTTCACACCTTTCACATGGGAGATCAGATTTTTGCCATCTTGAACCAAGTTGCTATAGAAAACTTTCACCAAATCTGGATATACATTTCCAGTCATCTCTAGAAAGTTCTTCAGCTTTTGATGCTTGAGCAAGGTCTTTGCTTCAGTCAGATTTTCTTCTCTCAGCCAGGAAAATTCCAGCACTTTGGGTGCATTGACTTGCTTCCTGCTTGTCTCATGAATGTATCTTGTCATTGCTTCAGAATCTCCAGCAAACCATTTCTCCAGAATGCCTTGGTTGCTGCTGGATTTCTCCTTGGATTTCTTCCTTCTGTGTGATGAGGATGCCATGCTCAATCTGTGTTTTCCTGCACCAGTTTATTAACAAACAATTCTATAGAAAAACAGCACAGATTATTACTCAGAACAGAAACGAAACCTGTGGTGAAGCAAGTGTGAATCTGGACAGCTTATAGCACAAATGAGAAAGTGTGAGAAAGAACTGATTTGAGCAGGGTTTATATAGAATTATTAAACCAAAATTGAAAAGCACAAATTTTAATTCAGGGCAATGTAATCAGATTTTGGAAATAATGAATTTTGAAGAGAAATCAAATCCCACAGATATGCTGCAGATTTTATTCCAATGGTGCAGCAGGTTCAGGTGTGGATTCACGTAGGAATATCTTGGAACCTGATTTTGGTACATCAAATTTGTTGCATCTACACAAAATCCAATTAGTTAGGATACCCACACATTAATTTGCATGGATCTGCTGGTCAATAACCGTAAAAGCAGTCAACAATAAAGTGAGAGAGAGAAAAAAATAAATCTTTCTCTTTCCTAGTCACAGTTGTGATTTCTGAAACAGGGAACGAAACATGTTAAAACATAAAACAACAGATTGAAATTTTCACTGCAGAGGACAATTCAAGCTAATAATACCCAATTCATTTAAAAGAAAGTGAAACCTGTCTTTAGCAAGTGGTTTAGTGAATAGATCAGCCAATTGAAACTCAGTACCAATGAATTGTATATCACATGTTCCATTAGCTATATGTTCTCTTAAAAAGTGATGTCTAATTTCAATATGTTTAGTTCTAGAATGCATGACAGGATTCTTAGACAAATTTATGGCACTTGTATTATCACACTTTATAGGTATGTTATTTATCAGAATACCAAAATCACTTAGCTGCTGCCTTAGCCATAAGGTTTGAGCACAACAACTTCCAGCAGCTATGTATTCTGCTTCTGCTGTGGAGAGAGCAACACAAGCTTGCTTCTTGCAATGCCAAGAGATTAGACTTGATCCAAGCATGTGACAAGTCCCACTTGTGCTCTTCCTATCAACTTTGCAACCTGCAAAATCAGAATCTGAAAAACCAATCAAGTTCAAGGATACCTTGTTAGGATACCACAATCCAACATCCTTAGATCCTTGCAAATATTTCAGAATTCTCTTTGCTGCATTGTAGTGTGATTCCTTTGGATCAGATTGATATCTAGCACATAGACATACAACAAACATAATGTCAGGCCTGCTGGCAGTTAGATATAATAGGGAACCAATTAAACCCCTATACTTAGTTTGATCCACTGATTTTCCTGCAGAATCTTGATCCAGCTGACAATTTGTTGAAATAGGAGTGCTGATTGCTTTGCATTGGTCCATATCAAACTTCTTGAGTAGTTCCTTGCAGTATTTTTCTTGGCTTATGAAAATCCCATCCTTGAGTTGCTTAACTTGTAGACCAAGGAAGAAATTCATTTCCCCTAACATTGACATCTCAAACTCACTTTTCATGGTTTTCACAAAGTCTTCACACATCTCTTCATTTGTGGATCCAAAGATAATATCATCTACATAGACTTGCACAAGTATGATATCTTCACTTTTCTTCTTTAGAAAGAGAGTTTTATCTGAATTGCCACGGCTATAACCTTGAGAAAGCAGAAATTCACTTAGCCTTTCATACCATTGCCTAGGTGCTTGCTTTAATCCATATAAAGCTTTCTTAAGTCTGAACACATGTTCTGGATTCTTGTGATCTTCAAATCCTGGAGGCTGAGATACATACATTTCTTCATTGATGTAGCCATTTAGAAATGCACTCTTGACATCCATTTGAAATAGCTTGAAGCCTTGTATGCTGGAAAATGCTAGAAGAAGTCTGACAGCTTCAAGACGTGCTACTGGTGCATAGGTTTCACCAAAGTCAATACCTTCTTCTTGGTTATACCCTTTAGCAACCAGTCTTGCTTTATTTCTAGTGATAGCTCCATGTTCATCCATCTTGTTCCTGTACACCCACTTGGTTCCTATGGTGTTCATCTCATGCTTCCTTGGAACCAAGGTCCACACTTCATTGTATTCAAACTGGTTCAGCTCTTCCTGCATTGCTGTTATCCAATTGCTGTCTTGCAGTGCTTCTTCCAGGCTTTTAGGTTCAATCTGAGACACAAAAGCTACTGTTCTGCAGAAGTTATTGAGTGAATTCCTTGTTGAGACTCCTTTCTCAATTTTACCAATCACATTGTCAAGAGTGAGATCCCTTGGAGTCTTCCATTCTTTAGGCAGTCCTGCATTCACAATAGATTCTTTGACAGAATTTGGATTAGTAGCATCAAGCTCACTGGATTGATTCTGTTGCATAATTGTTCTTAAATCATCCATACCAGGTTCATCCACAACAGATTTGGGCACAGAAAAATCTGTTTCATCAAACACAACATGTATAGATTCTTCAACAGCAAGCAATCTTTTGTTATATACTCTATAAGCATGACCATTTATAGCATAACCAATATGTATTCCTTCATCTGATTTAGGATCAAACTTCCCCAGATTATCCTTACCATTATTTAAAACAAAACATTTGCAGCCAAACACCCTAAGATGACTAATGCTAGGCTTCCTTCCTTTATACAATTCATAGGGAGTTTTCTTAAGGATTGGTCTAATCAATGTTCTGTTAAGCACATAAGAAGCAGTATATACAGCATCAGCCCAAAAATATTTAGGTAAACCAGATTCATTTAGCATAGTCCTAGCTAACTCTTCTAGTGATCTATTCTTTCTTTCAACAACACCATTTTGTTGGGGTGTCCTAGGAGCAGAATAGCTATGTATGATCCCATGTTTTTCACAATATTTATCAAACTTTGCATTTTGAAATTCTCCCCCATGATCACTACGAATCTGTTTTATCCTATTTTCATTCTCATTATGCAGAACCTTTGCAAGTTTCTTAAAGGCTTTATATGCATCATTTTTAGAAGCAAGAAACAAAGTCCATGTATATCTTGAAAAGTCATCAACAATCACCAAAGCATAGTAATTTCCAGCTAAGCTAGCAGTCCTAGATGGTCCAAACAAATCCATATGCACAACATCCAAAGCTTTATTTGAAGAAACCATATCTTTTGACTTAAAAGAAGTTCTAATCTGTTTTCCCTTTACACAGGCATCACACAATCTGTTATTTTGAAACTTTATGTTTGGTAAGCCAGAAACAAGTTCCTTAGATTTTAGCTTGTTCAAGTGATTTGTGTGAATGTGAGCTAGTCTCCTATGCCACAGCCATGACTCATCATTTTTAGATAGCAAACACTCATTTTCAGAACAACTCTTTACAATGTCAAGGAGATAAATGTTGTTTACCCTTTTTCCAGTGAACAGCACCTTACCAGAATTTTCATTTGAAATTGTACAAGTATTGGCTTCGAAATTGACCTTGTATCCCTTGTCACACAGCTGGCTAATGCTTAGAAGACTATGTTTTAGCCCTTCAACATATAGAACATTCTCAATTGTAGTTGAGTCTTTAGTGCCAACATCTCCTCTTCCAAGAATTTTTCCTCTATTGTTATCTCCATATGTGACATGCCCTTCAGCTTTGAGTTTCAGATTTATAAACTGAGTCACATCACCAGTCATGTGCTTTGAGCAGCCACTGTCTAGATACCACTGGTTTCTCCTGCTGTTTTTCTGCAACAAAACAGATTTAGCACATATGGTACCCTTTTAGTCTAGGGTCCAGCATGATTAACACCTTTCCTTAGGAAGCCATTTGGCTAAACCTTTAGGAACAAAATATTTCCTAGCCTTACATGTTCTAGATACATGACCAGATTTCATACAATAAAAACATGTTGCAGTATGCATTGTTTTTGAATTACTAAAAGAGGAAAAACCTGTTTTGGAAGGAACAAAGAAACTTGACAGCTTTTTCACATTACCTTTCATTCCAGGATTATATCCTAAACCATTTTTATTGAAAACAGCATTTTGTGAACCTAATAAGGTTTCAAGATTTTCTCTTCCCTTAGTGAAATTTGAAAGTGTTTTTAACAAATACTCAACCTGTTTTTCAAGCTTTTTGCAATTATCACAAGTTTTAATTGATGCATGCAAACATGTCAATTCAAGACTAATTAATTCAGTTTTAGCTTTGTGCAGTTCTTTTTTGACCTTTGGTTCAAGTACCTTATTTACTTTATTCAATCTGTTGCACATTACAGCCAACCTGTTTGCTTCATCATGTGTTTCCCTAAAGGCTAATAGCAGTTGATCATAGTTTTCAGAATCAGTGGAGAAATTACTTACTGAGTCAGAGTTGGATCCCTCATCATTCACCATGAAGCAAATATTTGCTTTTTCACTTTCAGTTGAAGAATCACTAGATGAGGATACATCATTATCTTCCCATGAGATATATGCTCTTCTACCTTTCCCTTTGTCATTCTTCTTGCTTGTTGATTTTTCTTTACTTTGATTGTTTGGACAATCAGCTTTTATATGACCTGGTTTACCACATCCAAAACACGTGTAATTGGAAGAATTTGAATCAATAGGTTGTTTGGAATACCTCTTTCTCTGCTGAGTTCTGTCACGGTTTTTCTTTCTAAGGAATCTGCTGAATTTCCTGGTGAGCAGACTCACAGTCTCATCATGTTCTGGATCACCTTCTTCCTCACTTGCATCATGTTCTATGGTAGTTTTCAGAGCAATTCCTTTGGCCTTCTTTTCCACTGTTTCTTGTTCTTTCAATCTTTTCAGCTCAATTTCATGTTCTATCAGCTTTCCAAAAAGTGCAGCAGTAGAGATCTTGGATAAATCTCTGGATTCTGAGATTGCTGTTACCTTAGGCTGCCAGCTCCTATCAAGACATTTTAATACCTTTATGTTGAGCTCTTCCTTCTCAAAGACTTTACCAAGGCCAATGAGGTGATTTACAATATGTGTAAATCGTTTCTGCACATCTGCAATACTTTCTTCAGATTGCATTCTGAATAGCTCATACTCCTGAATGAGTGAGTGCTTCCTTGCCCGTTTCACATCATCAGTTCCTTCATGAGTCACCTCTAGTACATCCCACATCTCCTTTGCTGAGTTACATTGAGAGACTCTAAAGAACTCATCCATATTCAGTGCAGATGTGATGATATTCTTGGCTAACGAATCATATTGGGCCTTTTTCTTCTCAGTTTCACTCCATTCAGACCAAGGCTTCTTTATTGTTTCATCTTTGACAACCTGCATAGGTATAAAAGGTCCACTGACCACTGCATCCCAGATTCCCATGTCAATAGATTCCATAAAGATCTTCATCCTGATTTTCCAGAAAGCATAGTTAACACCACCAAACATAGGAGGTCTATTAATAGATGCACCTTCAGCAAAAGGCATTTTAAACTCAGACATCATACACACACTTGAGCAAAATACAAGCCCTAGCTCTTGATACCAATTGTTGGGTCTATTAGTGTCTAAGTTCAAGAGGGGAGGGGTGAATTGAGCTTATAAAATTTTCGCAAGAACACACAATTTTTCAGTATTCCAGAGGCAAAAAGAACAGATTGATTTTACACGAAACAGATTGATTTTTCAGAGCAGTATTGGCACAATCTGAATTTTGTTCACTGTAAAATTGTGATCAACAGAGAATCAGAATAGAACCAGATCAGCTTATTATTGTGAGGATAAAGGATATAGCTATGCTTAGAGATCAACCAAAATTACACAACACAAGATCTCAAGAAAAATGTTCCTTTCACAGGTTTTAATGAATGGTCAGTTTGTTCACAATTCACTTAAGCCATTATATGCAGCAACCTTGTTTATGATCAGAAACCTTTAACAAAACAGGAAGAACAATTTTCACTTAACCCAGAATTAACAGATTCAATTTAAAAAGAACAGATTTAGTTCTTGACAGGATTAAGCAAAGACAGAAAAGAGTGCAGGGATGAGAATGCAAGATACACACGTTTTTATACTGGTTCACTCATACAGAGCTACATCCAGTCTCACCTTACCCCAAGGTGGAATTCACTAAAAAACAATGCCAATTACTTACAAAACCAGCAGTTCTTGAACCCTACAAGAACACCACATACAATGCTGAAAAACCCTATTTCAGCACACCTTGCACTCCAAGAAACCCTATCAAGGAGTGACTAACACTTACACCTTTACAAAACAGAATAAAGGAAAGATTACACCTGAAAAGAAGATGCAAGAACTCAAAACCAGTAGTTCAATTTGCTGCAGAAACTGCACCAGGACCTTCACCAAGATTCAAGGTTTCCTAGAACAAGCACACTTGAAAATCTCTTTGGAAACCTTTCACAAACTCTTTTCAATCCTTCTTCTCACATGGAAATTGTTTAATCTCTGTTAAAAGCGTAATTCCTCAGCACTCTTTCATGTGAGAGAGACATTGTTTATATAGAAAACAGTTTCTAACTTCTTTTCAAAAAACAGTTGAAAAGCAGTTAAGAAAACAACAGATTCAGTTTTGAACTTAACAGATTTATTCTGTAAAAACTGCCAACTCAGCTTAACAGAAATAACTGTCTGAGTGGTACCTTTGGAGCCCTGACTAACTTGTGAAAAACCTTTCAGCACACCAAGGAATAAACCTGTTCTTTCACAGTAAAACAGATTAAAGTATAACACACAGGCCAGCTCAGCTTAACTGAAATAACGAACTGAGCTTTCCCTTGGTGCCTTAACAGAAGTTTAGAAAAGCCTTTTAACAGAGAAGAAATAAACAGATTCTTTCTCCATAAAACAGATTTATTTGTGTACTGTTTTAAAACTGTTAAAACCATTTTAAAAAGCTTTCTAAAAACTATTTAACAAAAGCCTTTTTAACAGAGAAGAAATAAACAGATTCTTTCTCTATAAAACAGATTTATTTGTGTACTGTTTTAAAACTGTTAAAAACATTTCAAAAGCTTTTCAAAAACCATTTAACCACATCATGTGCTTGATCTAGACTTGGTTAGGCATCTAGGATAGGTTACACAGCAAAAGGCAATCATACACACTTACAAGCCTAATTACATATGAATCTAAAACCTATTACAATCTTCAAAGCACCCAAGCCATTTTCTTCATCAAACACACATCAAGCCTTGGTAGGGAAGAAGCTTCCTCCAGCTTAAACAGTTTTGTCCCGAATTCAGTGCAGATTCTTGCGTGGAATTTCAAGAAAAAAGTATTTCTTCAGAATTTTTTAGAATTTTTCCGCAAACCAAGCCTATCCTCTACCAAAACTTGTGAAATTTTGCTCTATTTTCTGCAATTCTTATTCTACGTCGGTATTGCGCTTAAAATTTCACACAAGTACTTTCATATGTTTTTTGCGCCCAGGTAAGGAGGCACTTCCATAAACGAATCACAAAAAGAAGATACGGGGAAGAAAGGCAGGACTTTTTGTTTTTGAAAAACCAGTTTTGTTCACTCTCGGTTTGGGACTTACTACGCCTTATTCCTTGAGTGTTTTCGTCTAAAAATTTTACCTGACGTTTTTCACTGTATCTATTGAGTTTTGGATGAGATTTGAGCCTCAGATTTGTCCCAAAAGACTGGCAATAAACTTTTTATTGATCACTGCTAGGGTTGAAGGAAGATTCGTTTGTGTGAAACTATTTGATTTTTTTCGTGGCTGAATACTCATCCGTTTGGCCTGAAATTTGTCGCGTTTTGTCCCGAATTCAGTTCATATTCTTGCGTGGAATTTCAGGAAAGAAGTATTTCTTAGAATTATTTAGAATTTTCACGCAAACCAAAGCTATCCTCTACCAAAACTTGTGAAACTTCGTCCTATTTTCTGCAATTCTTATTCTACGTCCGTATTGCGCTTAAAAATTAACACAAGTACATTCATATGTTGTTTGCGCCCAGGTAAGGAGGAACTTCCATAAACGAATCACAACAAGAAGATACGGGGAAGAAAAGTTAGGACGTTTTGTTTTCGAAAAACCAGTTTTTTCACTCTCGGTCTGGGACTTACTACGCCTTACTCCTTGGATGATTTAGTCTAAAAATTTAACCAAACGTTCCTCACTATGTCTATTGAGTTTTGGATGAGATTTGAGCCTCATATTCGTCCCACAAAACTAACGATAAACTTTTTATTGATCACTGTCAAGGCTGAAAGGAAGCTTCGTTTGTGTGAAAATGTTTGTTTTTTTTTTCAAGGGTGAATACTCATCCGTTTGACCTGAAATTTGTCGCGTTTTGTCCCTAATTCGGTGCAGATTCGTACGTGGAATTTCAGGAAAAAACTATTTCGAGAGAATTTTTCAGAATTGTTCACGCAAACCAAGGCTATCATCTACCAAAACTTGTGAAATTTCGCCATACTTTCTGCAATTTTTATTTTGCATCCGTATTGCGCTTAAAAATTCGCACAAGTACTTTCATATGTTGTTTGCTACTAGGTAAGGAGGAACTTTCATAAACCAATCACAAAAAGAAGATACGGGGAAGAAAAATCCAAGACGTTTTGATTTCGAAAAACCAGTTTTGTTCACTCTCGGTCTGCGACTTACTACACCTTACTCCTTGGATGATTTGGTCTAAAAATTTTACCAGATGTTCGTCACTGTGTCTATTGACTTTTGGCTGAGATTTGAGCCCAAGATTCTTCCCAAAAGACTGGCAACAAACTTTTTATTGATCACTACCAGTACTGAAAGGAAGGTTGGTTTGTGTGAAACTGTTTGATTTTTTTAGTGGGTGAATGAATACTCATCCATTTGACCTGAAATTTGTCGCGTTTTATCCCGAATTAAGTGCATATTCTTACGTGGAATTTGGGGAAAATAACTATTGCGGAAGAATTTTTCAGAATTTTTCACGCAAACCAAGGCTCTACCAAAACTTGTGAAATTTTGCCCTACTTTCTTCAATTTTTATTTCGAGTCCATATTTCGCTTAAAAATTCACACAAGTACTTTCATATGTGGTTTGTGCCTAGGTAAGGAGGCACTTCCATAAACGAATCTCAAAAAGAAGATACGAGGAAGAAAGGCAGGACATTTTGTTTTCGAAAAACCAGTTTTGTTCACTCTCGATCTGGGACTTACTACTCCTTACTCATTGAATGTTTTCGTCTAAAATATTTACCAAACGTTCATCACTGTGTCTATTGAGATTTGGCTGAGATTTGAGCCTCAGATACGTCCCACAAAACTGGCAATAAACTTTTTATTGATCACTGCCAGGGCTAAAAGGAAGGTTCATCTGTGTGAAACTGTTTGATTTTTTTCGTGGGTGAATACTCATCCGTTTGGCCTGAAATTTGTCGCGTTTTGTCCCGAATTCAGTGCAGATTCTTGCGTGGAATTTCAGGAAAAAAGTATTTCTGCAGAATTTTTTAGAATTTTTCACGCAAAACAAGGCTATCATCTACCAAAACTTGTGAAATTTTGCTCTATTTTTTGCAATTCTTATTCTACGTCCGTATTGCGCTTAAAAAATTTACCCAAGTACTTTCATATGTTTTTTGCGCCCAGGTAAGGAGGCACTTCCATAAACGAATCACAAAAAGAAGATACGGGGAAGAAAGGCAGGACTTTTTGTTTTCGAAAAACCAGTTTTGTTCACTCTCGGTTTGGGACTTACTACGCCTTACTCCTTGAGTGTTTTCGTCTAAAATTTTTCCCAGACGTTCTATTGAGTTTTGGATGAGATTTGAGCCTCAGATTCGTCCCACAAGACTGACAATAAACTTTTTATTGATCACTGCCAAGGCTGAAGGAAGATTCGTTTGTGTGAAACTGTTTGATTTTTTTCGTGGGTGAATACTCATCCGTTTGGCCTGAAATTTGTCGCGTTTTGTCCCAAATTCAGTGCATATTATTGCGTGGAATTTCAGGAAAAAGTATTTCTTCAGAATTTTTCACGAAAACCAAAACTTGTGAAATTTCGTCCTATTTTCTGCGATTCTTATTCTGCGTCCGTATTGTGCTTAAAAATTCACACAAGTACATTCATATGTTGTTTGCGCCCAGGTAAGGAGGCACTTCCATAAACGAATCACAAAAAGAAGATACGGGGAAGAAAAGCCAGGACGTTTTGTTTTTGAAACACCAGTTTTGTTCATTCTCGGTTTGCGACTTACTACGTCTTACTCCTTGGGTGTTTTGGTCTAAAATTTTACCAGACGTTCGTCGTTGTGTCTATTGAATTTTGGCTGAGACTTGATCCCTAGATTCGTCCCACAAGACTGGCAATAAACTTTTTATTGATCACTGTCAGGGCTGAAGGAAGGTTCGTTTGTGTGAAACTGGTTGATTTTTTTCGTTGGTGAATACTCGTCCGTTTCACCTGAAATTTGTCGCGTTTTGTCCCGAATTCAGTGCAGATTCTTACGTGGAATTTCAGGAAAAAACTATTTTGGGATAATTTTTCAAAAATTTTAACGCAAAACAAGGCTATCCTCTACCAAAACTTGTGAAATTTTGCCGTAGTTTCTGCAATTTTTATTTTGCGTCCGTATTGCGCTTAAAAATTCACACAAGTACTTTCATATGTTGTTTATTCCCAGGTAAGGTGACACTTCCATAAACAAATCACAAAAAGAAGATACGAGGAAGAAAAGCCAAGAAGTTTTGTTTTCGAAAAACCAGTTTTGTTCACTCTCGATCTGGGACTTACTACGCCTTAATCCTCGGGTGTTTTGGTCTAAAAATTTTACTAGACGTTCGTCACTGTGTCTATTGAGTTTTGGTTGAGATTTGAGCCCCAGATTCGTCCCACAAGACTGGCAATAAACTTTTTATTGATCACTTCCAGGTCTGAAAGGAAGGTTCGTTTAGGTGAAACTGTTTGATTCTTTTCGTGGGTGAATACTCATTCGTTTGACTTGAAATTTGTCGCGTTTTCTCCCGAATTCAATGCAGATTCTTACGTGGAATTTCAGGAAAAAAACTATTTCTTGATAATTTTTTAGAAATTTTCACGCAAACCAAGGCTATCCTCTACCAAAACTTGTGAAATTTTGCTCTATTTTTTGCAATTCGCATTCAAGGTCCGTATAGCGCTGAAAAAATTCACCCAAGTACTTTCATATGTTTTTTGCGCCCAAGTAAGGAGGCACTTCCATAAACGAATCACAGAAAGAAGATACGGGGAAGAAAGGCAGGACGTTTTGTTTTCGAAAAACCAGTTTTGTTCACTCTCGGTTTGGGACTTACTACGCCTTACCCCTTGAGTGTTCACTCTCGGTCTATTTGTACCAGATGAAATGTTGTGACGACTTTTATTTTGGTTTATAAAATTTGTTGGGAAGAGATCAAGAAGAACATATATAGTCACATAAAGTTATTGATATTAGGCAATCAACGCTTTTAGAAGGTAAGGGGTTAATGGATAGTGTGCTTGTGGCCAATGAAGTTCTAGAGGAACTGAAGAGAAAAAAGAATAGTTGCATATTCTTTAAAGTGAATTACGAGAAGGCCTATGAGTCAGTAAGATGAGAGTTCATCTACTATATGTTAGGAAGGTTAGGTTCTTTGTGAAAGATGAATAGTCTGAGTAAAAGCATGTTTAGAATCATCTTCGATGTCAGTATTAGTGTGTGGGAGTACAACTTAGGAATTTAAACCACAAAAGGGGCTGAGACAAGGAGACTCCTTAGCACATTTCTTGTTTCTTATAGTGGTAGAAGGATTAGTACGGGTTGTAAGAAAAGAAGTTGAGAAAAATATGATAGAAAGTATGGAGATTGGGGATAAGTTGGTTAAGGTGAGAATATGTTACAATATGCGGATGATACACTATTTTTTTGTAAAGTCAATAATCAAAGTGTGTTTATTATAAAGGTAATCTGAAACTGCTTTGAATTAGCATCTGACTTTAAGGTAAATTTTCTAAAGAGTAAAATTGGAGGGGTGGGAGTCAATCACAATTTGATTCAATGTTTTGCGGAAATTCTTAATTGTGATGTGATGAAAATACCATTTAAATATCTGGGAATGTTAGTTGGGGGGGTGCCACAAGAGATAAATTCTAGAGGATGTGGTGGAAAGAACGAGGAATAGATTGGGTAGATGGAATGATAAATTTGTATCTACGGCAGGTAGGATATGCTTAATTAAATCAGTGTTTTCATCTCTCCCTGTGTTTCATTTATCTTTATATAGAATGCCAATAATGGTGACAAATGAGATAGTGAAATTGCAGAGAAAATTTTTATGGGATTGATGTTCGGAGGGTAGGAAAATAGCATGGGCTTCATGGGAAAGTAAATTTGATGATATTATAACTTGGGAGGCAGGAAATGGGATGGAGATTAGTTTTTAGGAAGATAAATGGGCGGATAATGAAGAACTAAAAAATAAGTTCCCGAGATTATTTTCTCTAAGCACAAACAGAGATTTTAAGTTGTATTAGGTTAAGGAGTGGAATAATAACAATTGGTTATAGAAGTTAGAATGAAGAAGGAATTTATTTGAGTGGGAAAAGAACCAAGCGCATCAACTCGCACAAGTTTTGGAAGACACAAGTTTAAACATGGAAAAAGACGATAAGTGGGTATGGAAGGAATGAGAGACATCAAATTATACGGTTAAATCAACATATAGAATCTTAAAGGGCGAAGTAGAAGGGGGAAGGCATGTCCATGTACGAGAATTTTTAGAGGACTAAGGCATTGCCTTCAACGTATACCACAACATGAAGAGTTTTGGAAAATAAGATTGCTACAAAGGTAAATTTAGAAAGAAAGACGTGGAATAATTATGGTAAGTAATATTGGTGCTATGCGTGGGGAGGACGATGAGACAATGTCATTTATTTTTGAAGTGAAGAGTTGTTTGACTATTACGGATATGTTATTAATATGTGTTGTGAAATAAAATGGGAAATGGTTTATTGGATTATGAAGGAAAGAAGAATTATGGTAAGTTATACAGTTTATGGTTGAGAGGGGTGGTTAGATGCAGGTACGTGCCTAGTTCATTGTAGCACTGATGGTGTTGGTGGAGTGCTATCATCATGGTGGTGATTTGAGAAAAGAAAGGGCATCGAGGATCATATCTTTCAATGCTTTTTTTCTGGTGAGGATCATAGGATGGAGATTTTGTATGATTATCTTTTTGTTTTGTAATAGGGTTCAACATTTTAAAATGAATTATATTTATTAATTTTTTTTGATAAAAAAAACTTTATATCAGAAAAATAAAAGCCTAAACTAATTGTCAATAAAAAGTACACATTTGAAATATTTTAACTATTAGCGGTATTTGTCTACATGGTTATTTTTTGAATTTTTTAAAGATTATATTTGGACATATCAAATGAATATCAATTTATAAGAATTAATTTTAAATTAATTTATAACAAATTAAAATAATTTGTAAGATCATGACTATATTTGAAAAAAATTAGTTGAAAATTTAAAATAATTTGGTGACTTTACATAACTGAAAACTATAATGAAACTTATAAATGTAAATTGAAAAAAAAAATGAAATACTTTTAACCGCCAAATTGAAAAAACAGAGAGTACATAGCATATAGCAAGGCAAAACACATAACAAATTATCGAACCGCAGCTATCTTTATTTCATAATGCAATATTTTTTACGAGATTTTCTGAATGCAATATTATATGCTAAAAAGGGAATAGAATTGACAAAAAGTAACAACAAATACAATAAACAGTTCAAGTAAACAAGGTGAGGAGTGAGAAAGAGGGTAAAATAAGTATGAATCTCTTAACTATGAGCTATACAAAGAAAAACAAGGAAAGGATCAGAAAAAATAAATTGCGACGAAGGACACAAGGACTAATTCCATAACTCAAAGTTCTCAAAGAAGATAAATGACTTACTTGTACTCACATTAGAGTTTTCTTTATGAATTTAAGGAGAGATTTGTTCTTTGGCACAGGCTCCTTTTCTAAGTCATTTATAAGATAGACAGTTGTGTTCTTAACCACCAAATCGTGACCCAAACTCACAAAAATCTCCACCTTGTCTCCTGATCCTAAATTTGACATCATGTCAGGCCAATCTTCATTATTGAAGGAAATTACTGTGCCATGGTTGTGTATCTGACATGTGCACTTCGTGTAATTAACAATTAAGACAGTAGTAAGTTCAGGTTCAATGATTTCGAAGGTTGATAAATAAACTACACACAAAGCCATTCCCTTCACGACACGATCTTGAGGCACAGTGAAGGAAACAGAAGGTCCATCACCCATATGGGCCAACCAATAAGGATCATTGTCACCTGGGAGAGAAACATCACATGACTCACTGCTTGCAAATACCTGTATCATGTCATAAAGAAGGACGTATGTTTAGTTAAACAAAAATGTTATACATGATTAAAACAAATCTGGTTAATAGTTTTGTTGTGTGTATATATATAGATATATATATATATATATATATATATATATATCACCATCATTTTTGGTATGCATTTCTGTTTTTGTCTCTCTTAGTTTATATTTCAACAATCATTGGGAATAAAGCAATCATGAAGCTAGTAAAGCAAGAAAGTGGAAATCAATTTGGTAGTACTTAGTATAAGCATAAGGACTTGGTTAGTTGATTACTAAAATCAGATACTTTTAGATGAACTCATGGTGCTAAAAGTTCAGTATTGTAGTTTCTACTAGATACTTCATTAGGATTATTTTATGTTCTCAGAAATAGTAGCTAAAATGATGGTTAAAGTAATAAACAAAGGAAAACTAGAGAAGAACCTTAGGTATGCTATCGCTTAGAGTATTGAAGAATTCTTTGTATCTTCCAATACCAGTCAGAAAAGACTTGAGGTGATTCTTTGAAATTGCTGATTCTGTAATATTTCCACCATATTCGACCACTATAGTTTTTACTTGTTCAGATAGATGAAACTCGGCGTCACATTCCACCAGAACACTTCGGATTTTGGCAAGGCTTCTAAGAAATGCTGCAATTTCATCCCAACTATTATCCTCCATATCCATGAAGGGATGAGTATAAGATAGGGGATTCATTGTTGGCCACATCCGAGACCGAATGATAGAAGGAAAAAGATTATGTGACAATTCCTCACATCCACGTAGGAATATATATCCAATGCTTTTTGGGCTTACAATTGTAAAAGGCAATTGTTTAGTAACTGTATTTTCAGCCATTATAGTTATCAAGGATTTCAATCCCACTATATCTCTTTCCATTAAGTCAATCTTCGAACAACCAGATAAAATCAAAGTTTTTAAGGATTTCAACTTATATATCTTTCTGGGGAGATTGCTTAGATTTGTACAGTCCTGCAAATTTAGCAATGTAAGATAGCAGAGACATCCAATAGATTGGTGTACTTTGCATAATCTTGGACAATCTTTGAGAATGAGCTGTGCAAGACTTGGTAGTCCGGAAAAGTCAGGGGTTTCTATCAAGTACTTGGAGTGACTAAGATTAAGGACTTTTAGCCACTTCAAAACCTTCAAGAAGATAGTGTTTGATAAAATATTAGAGAAGTAAACGAGAAAACGAAATAGTTATAAGTGGAAACAAATAATGATTTTAAAAGAGAATGACACTTAATAAAAACCTGTGGTTCTTTCCAAACGAAACGAAGAAGACTGTGTTTTATTTCAATGGCTATTGGATAATGCTGATAAAAGTGGTTAGGTAGGTATTCTGAAGAAAACCCTCGCAAACTGATCCATCTCAGATTCCTAAAAAGGTACTCAGAATCTCCAGCGAATTTCAGCAGTCTTGATCGGTCTCTTACCTGTAAAGGATAGCGTCCGAAGAAATCTCTTCTGGTAGGCAATGTCTGAATGACTTTTGTGCACTTAAATGAAAAGAGCTAAGAAAAAGAAATATATTGCACATGAGAAAGCAACCACTTCCAAAAGAAGTTTCAAAACCATAGACATAAGGATGTTCTTACCGTATTCTCAGACAGTGAATATCTTGCATCCTTATCAAACCACAATTTACTGTTCTCAGGCTCCTTTCCTGAAATTTCACGAATAATTTTTCTTCCCATTTGTCGTAGCAATGAATGCATTATTAATTTGTTGTTCTTATTAATTTGTATGAGACTATGCTTTATGAGAACTCTTATTCCACTATCTGCGTCTATTCCACAGCCATTTAGGATCTTCGTAACATAGGTTCTGCTCTTACCAACAAAGGAACAACATACATCAAGAAATAAATCTCTTTCCATTTGATTGCGTAAACCGTCGAAACTTATTTTCAATTTCCCTTGAACATCGTGGTGGGGAATATTGGCTAATAGTAACAATACTGAATTCCATTCTTCTTTGGTCCTTTCATATAAATAACTTCCAATGACTTCAAGAGTTAGGGGTAGTCCTCCACAATACGAAACTACTTTTTCTGCAAGGAAATGGTATTTTTGTTTTGGTTTTGGTTCTCTAAATGCGTGCCAACTAAGAAGCTCAAGGGACTCGTTTGCGTTCATTAACTTTACCTGAAAAACAAAATCAGCTTGCTGTATCCTCGGTAGGTTTTCAGGTATTGTTGTAATGATTATTACACTTCCTCCTCCGAACCAATGACGCCATTCCCATAGTAATTCTCTATTAAACTCAGGCGCATCGTCAAGTACAATGAGTACCCTTTTCCCAGAAAGTTTTTCCCGAATCATACTTCTTCCCATCTCAAAGCTATCTATCTCTACCTTTGATTTTAGGACATCTGAAAGGAGTTGTTCCAGTAAACGAAGATTCCCTCTTCTTTCGCTAACTTGTCCAATATCTTCAATGAAACTTTTCTCCGTGAATGGATCGTGAATTTGATGGTAGATGGCTTTCGCAAGGGTGGTTTTACCAGATCCTTCTTGTCCATATATGGCTATGCTACAAACTTCCGTGGATTTATATTTGATAGTTCGAATTAGATCCTCCATGTGCGAGTGTAATCCAACTGGAAATTTAGTAGCAGACAATACTGGTAGATGAAGAACGGTCTTAACAATTTTGTCCACTAGTTCAGCATCACTCCTTCAAGTTCAATACCAATCATGAAAGAAGTCATGTCATGTATTACCAAAAATTAAATCACAAACTTAAAATATGGTGATTGAGTGAGTGATTTACCTGCGATTGCTCTCATCCCATCCAAATAAATTTGCAGCTTTGGTGAGTGCGTGGCTCCACCTGGACATGCCATTCTCCAGTTGTTGTCCTGAGAATGCTTGCTCTGCAGTTGCTTTGAAGGCTTTTCCAAAATCACCCATCTGAAGACGTACATCAGATGGCTGAATTTCGTAATAAACAGGCAGAAGATGCCGGCAATAAGTTTGGTGCCATTTGATGATTTGTTGAAGCTGATGAAGACACCAAGCAGATTGAGAATAGGTTTTGGTGAAAACAACAATTGCTATACGAGAGAGATTGAGAACAGGTTGTTGGATGTGAAGTGGGTTGTGTGCATTGGGGTGGTGAAGGAAAGTGGTGAAGCCAACAGCAGAGAGGGCAGAATCGAGATGAGAAACAAATTTCTTTTGGATGTCTTCGCCATTAAAGTTGATAAGCACATCGTACATCTGCGGGAGTTTGGACGATGAAGACTCCAATTCCATGGAAGAAATTGATGACGTCATCAAGTGTTAGAAGAGAAAGCAAGCAATAATGGAACACAGTCAAAAATATGATCTTTACAGACACAAAACCATTCAAAGTAGCCAAAGATTAATACATTTGCTTATAGTCGTGGAAGCGCGTGAATCACCGAAAAAGTCAACACCTGAACCACCGAAAAAAATATTACACTAGTAAGTATATTATTGTTCTAATTATATTCTGTTTTTTATTTTAAAATATTATGTTTTCTCTCTTTTTATGTTAGGCACGTATCTCTTTAAATTTTAAGAGAATAAAAAATAAATTTTCTTTCCCTATTAACGAATATTTAAAGAGGCCACTGTAATAATGAAAAAAAAAAATAGAAGGTATAAATACAATTTAGATAAATGTCACTACACCTGAAATTATTTTTTAAATAAATAAAATAAAAGAATTGCACGTCAGTTTACTAAAATTTAGGAAGTTTATTATCATTTACTAGAAATACAAATGAGGTGAGTGTAATTGATTTTATTAAGACAAAGTAAATGTAATTTTCCCTTTTATTTTGAAATACAAAATTATATGGGCATATTTTTATAACATTATTTCAATATCATTATCTTAGAATTATTAAACAAACATTTTTATTGGAAATTAGCTGAAATGGATGACAAATTGTTTAGCTAAGTTGACATTTTTTAAAGGATTATCGAGCTTTATGGTTAAAATTGAGTGATAATCTACTTTGAAGAAAATTTTCTGACATTTAAATAAAGAAAAAATATTGAATTAAATTAAGAATATTCTCCAAAGTGATATTTATAAATTTTTGGAACAATAATTTATTTCAATAATGACCACTATTAAGTTGTACTAGTTACTTCTCATTGTTATGGGGGAATATTAACTGCTATATATTTTTCTATACTAGTTAGTACCAAACATTTTCTTTTTTTTCTTCATTTATACTCACTTGGAATTGTAGGTTGCTGGTCTAGTAAATATGTCTAAACTCAAAAAAATAACATGAAAAGTTATCTCATTTTAACTTTTGTCTTCTAGTTTGCTCGTGTCATTTAATTATTCTACTTAACAGTTTTATCCTCTCTTTTTGTGATCCTCAAAGTTTGGAATGACCATGTTGATTGCTCTAAAATCATTGAAGATGTTTAACAAGGTTCTTATTTGAGTTGTTCCACATTTAACTTGTTACAAAAGCTCAAAAGTGTCAAAGTGGCCTTGAAATGTTGAAACAAAAATGTGTTTGATGTTAATAAAATTTGTTCTTGATATTGCATTCAAAATAAATTGTTGCACAAAGTGATTCTGTTTTGGCTGACTTGATACCTAATGAGAAACTTGCCTTTTATGATCTAACTTTGGCTTTAGATATACAATAAAAACTTTGGCAAGTAAAAGCTCGTGTTGTTGGTACAATGATAGTGGTAGAGGTACTAATTTTTTTCTTTTTAAGGGTTTCTTCCTGCACTCTAACAACTTTTTCCTCTGCACCTCATAATTTTTTGAAAAGATTGTTTTATCCCTTTTAAAAATCACTTCTAAATTATTTTTTCTGAAATGTTTTTTTTTTATCAGCAAAGAATGAAATTAAATTAAAGGGATACAAAAGGAGTATTCCAACCCTTTTACACTTACCGGATCACGTAAGGGAACAAACAAAATAGAAAAGCATCCCACACAAAGGCAGGGTTCAATGTTGAAAACTACCAAAGGCTAAAAACCTTACAGATGGCACTATCGAATTGCTAGAGAAGAAAGAAAGCATATAGTCGCATGAAAGGCCTCCATAGCTCCCTGATAGTACCCTCCTCCGCTATTTCCTATGCTCCACATTGCACATTGGTTCCAATAAACAGAAAACAATGACCTTAGAAGGTTGTATGCACCTTGAAAATTTTGCACGGCCAAATCCAATATTTCACACATCACAATATATACCAGCAACTCCCTACATCTGCTGTTCACACAACAGTAAAATGGAACCTGACCAACAAGAATTACAGCGCCATATACAAACAACCAGTCTTCCATGATCATGAGCCTCAGATTCGTCTCACAAGACTGGCAATAAACTTTTTATTGATCACTGTCAGGGCTGAAGAAAGGTTCGTTTGTGTGAAACTGTTTAATTTTTTTCGATGGTGAATACTCGTCCGTTTTTCCTGAAATTTGTTGCGTTTTGTCCCGAATTCAGTGCAGATTCTTACATCGAAATTCAGGAAAAAATTATTTCGTGAGTATTTTTCAGAATTTTTCGCACAAACCAAAGCTATCCTCTACCAAAACTTGTGAAATTTCGCCCTATTTTCTGCAATTCTTATTTTGCATCCGTATTACTCTTAAAAATTCACACAAGTACTTTCATATGTTCTTTGGGCCCAGGTAAGGATGCACTTCCATAAACGAATCACAAAAAGAAGATACGGGGAAGAAAAGCCAGGACGTTTTGTTTTCGAAAAACCAGTTTTGTTCACTCTCGGTCTGGGACTTACTACGCCTTACCCCTTTAGTGTTTTCGTCTAAAATTTTTACTAGACGTTCGTCACTGTGTCTATTGAGTTTTGACTGAGATTTGAGCCCCAGATTCGTCCCAAAAGACTGGCAATAAACTTTTTATTGATCACTCGCATGGCTGAAAGCAAGGTTCGTTTGTGTGAAATTGTTTGATTTTTTTCGTGGGTGAATACTCATCCGTTTGACCTGAAATTTATCGCGTTTTGTCCCGAATTCAGTGCAGATTCTTACGAGGAATTTCAAGAAAAAAACTATTTCTGAAGAATTTTTTATAATTTTTCACGCAAACAAAGGCTATCCTTTACCAAAACTTATGAAATTTCACCCTACTTTCGGCAATTTTTATTTTCCGTCCGTATTGCGCTTAAAAATTCACACTAGTACTTTCATATGTTGTTTGCGACCAGGTAAGGAGGCACTTCCATAAAGGAATCACAAAAAGAAGATACGGGGAAGAAAAGTCAGGACGTTTTGTTCTCAAAAAATCAGTTTTGTTCACTCTCGGTTTGGGACTTACTACGCCTTACTCCTTGGGTGTTTTGGTCTAAAAATTTTACCAAACGTTCTTCACTGTGTCTATTGAGTTTTCGCTGATATTTGAGCCCCAGATTTGTCCCACAACAATGGCAATAAACTTTTTATTAATCACTATCAGGGTTGAAAGGAATGTTCGTTTGTGTGAAACTGTTTGATTTTTTTCGTGAGTGAATACTCATCCGTTTGACATGAAATTTGTCGCGTTTGGTACCGAATTCAGTGCAGATTCTTACGTGAAATTTCTGGAACAAACTATTTCGGGAGAATTTTTCAGAATTTTTCACGCTAACCAAGGCTTCCTCTTCCAAAACTTGTGAAATTTCGCACTTCTTTCTGCAATTTTTATTCTGCGTCCGTATTGCGCTTAAAAATTCACAAAAGTACTTTCATATGTTGTTTGTGCCCAGGTAAGGAGGCACTCCCTAAAGGAATCACAAAAAGAAGATACGGGGAAGAAAAGCCAGAACGTTTTCTTTTCGAAAAACCAATTTTTTTCACTCTCGGTCTGGGACTCACTACGCCTTACTCCTTGAGTGTTTTGGTCTAAAAAATTTACCAGATGTTCGTCACTATGTCTATTGAGTTTTGGATGAGATTTGAGCCCCGAATTCGTCCCACAAGACTGGCAATAAACTTTTTATTGATTACTGCCAGGGCTGAAAGGAAGGTTTGTTTGTGTGAAACTGTTTGATTTTTTTCTTGGGTGAATACTCATCCGTTAGACCTGAAATTTGTCGCGTTTTGTCTCGAATTCAGTGCAGATTCTTACGTGGAATTTCAGGAAAAAACTATTTCGGGACAGTTTTTCATAATTTTTCACGCAAACCAAGGCTATCCTTTACCAAAACTTGTGACATTTCGCCCTACTTTCGGAAATTTTTATTCTGCGTCCGTATTGCGCTTAAAAATTCACACAAGTACTTTCATATGTTGTTTATGCCCAGGTAAGGTGGCACTTCCATAAACGAATCACAAAAAGAAGATACGGGGAAGAAAAGCCAAGAAGTTTTGTTTTCGAAAAACCAGTTTTGTTCACTCTCGGTTTGAGACTTACTACGCCTTACTCCTTTGATGTTTTGGTCTAAAAATTTTACCAGATGTTCGTCACTGTGTCTATTGAGTTTTGGATGAGATTTGAGCCCCAGATTCGTCCCACAAGACTGGCAATAAACTTTTTATTGATCACTGCCAGGTCTAAAAGGAAGGTTCGTTTGTGTGAAAATGTTTGATTTTTTTCGTGGGTGAATACTTATCCGTTTGACCTTAAATTTGTCGCGTTTTTTCCCGAATTCAGTGCAGATTCTTACGTGGAATTTCAAGAAAAAACTATTTCGTGAGAATTTTTTAGAATTTTTCTCGCAAACCAACGCTATCCTCTACCAAAACTTGTGAAATTTCGTCCTACGTTCTGCAATTTTTATTCTACCTTCGTAATGCGCTGAAAAAATTCACACAAGTACTTTCATATGTTGTTTGCACCCAGGTAAAGAGGAACGTCCATAAAGGAATCACTAAAAGAATATACGGGGAAGAAAAGTCAGGATGTTTTGTTTTCGGAAAACTAGTTTTGTTCACTTTCGGTCTAGGAGTTACTACGCCTAACTCCCTGGGTGTTTTGGTATGAAATTTTTACCAGAAGTTCGTCATTGTGTCTATTGAGTTTTCACTGAGATTTGAGCCCCAGATTCGTCCCAAAAGACTGGCAATAAACTTTTTATTGATCACTCGCATGGCTGAAAGCAAGGTTCGTTTGTGTGAAATTGTTTGATTTTTTTCGTGGGTGAATACTCATCCGTTTGACCTGAAATTTATCGCGTTTTGTCCCGAATTCAGTGCAGATTCTTACGAGGAATTTCAAGAAAAAAACTATTTCTGAAGAATTTTTCACGCAAACCAGGGCTATTCTCTACCAAAACTTGTGAAATTTCGTCTTACTTTCTGGAATTTTTATTCAACGTCCGTATTGCGCTTAAAAAAACAAACAAGTACTTTCATATGTTTTTTGCGCCCAGGTAAGGAGACACTTCCATAAATGAATCACAAAAAGAAGATATGGGGAAGAAAAGCAATGACGTTTTGTTTTTGAAAAACCAGTTTCGTTCACTCTCGGTCTGGGACTTACTACACCTTACTCCTTGGGTGTTTCGGTCTAAAATTTTTACCAGACGTTCGTCACTGTGTCTATTGAGTTTTGGCTGATATTTGAGCCCTAGATTTGACCCACAAGACTGGCAATAAACTTTTTATGTATCACTGACAGGGCTAAAAGGAAGGTTCGTTTATGAGGAACTATTTGATTTTTTTTGTGGGTGATACTCATCCGTTTGACCTGAAATTTGTCGTGTTTTGTCCCGAATTCAGTGTAGATTCTTACATAAAATTTTAGGAAAAAACTATTTCAGGAGAATTTTTCAGAATTATTCAGGCAAACCAAGGTTGTCCTCTACCAAAACTTGTGAAATTTTGCCCTACCTTCTGGAATTTTTATTCTGCCTCCGTATTGCACTGAAAAAATTCACACAAGTACTTTCATATGTTATTTGCACCCAGGTAAGGAGGCACGTCCATAAAGGAATCACTAAAAGAATATACAAGGAAGAAAAGCCAGGACGTTTTTTTTTCGAAAAACCAGTTTTGTTCACCCTCGGTCTGGGACTTACTCCGCCTTACTCCTTGGGTGTTTTGGTCTAAATTTTTATGAGACGTTTGTCACTGTGTCTATGGAGTTTTGGCTGAGAATTGAATCCCAGATTCGTCCCACAAGACTGGCAATAAACTTTTTATTGATCACTGTCAGGGCTGAAAGGAAGGTTCGTTTGTGTGACATTGTTTGATTTTTTTCGTGGGTGAATACTCATCCGTTTGACCTGAAATTTGTCGCGTTTTGTCCCGTATTCAGTGCATATTCTTACGTGGAATTTCAGGAAAAAATTATTTCGGTAGATTTTTTCATAATTTTTCACGCAAACCAAGGCTATCCTCTATAAAACTTGAGAAATTTCGCCCTACGTTCTGCAATTTTTATTCTGCCTCTGTATGGCGCTGAAAAAATTCACACAAGTACTTTCATATGTTGTTTACACCCAGGTAAGGAGGCACGTCCATAAAGGAATCACCAAAAGAATATACGGGGAAGAAAAGCCAGCAAGTTTTGTTTTCGGAAAAACCAGTTTTGTTCACTCTCAGTCTAGGACTTACTACACCTAACTCCTTGGGTGTTTTGGTATGAAATTTTTACTAGACGTTTGTCACTGTGTCTATTGAGTTTTGCTTATATTTGAGCCCCAGTTTCGTCCCACAAGACTGGCAATAAAATTTTTATTGATCACTGCCAGAGCTGAAAAGAAGGTTTGTTTGTGTGAAACTGTTTGATTTTTTTCGTGGGTGAATACTCATCCGTTTGACCTGAAATTTGTCGCGTTTTGTCCCGAATTCAGTGCAGATTGTTACGTGGAATTTCAGGAAAAAAATATTTCGGGATAATTTTTCTCGCAAACCAAGGCCTCTACCAAAACTTGTGAAATTTCGCCCTAATTTCTGCAATTTTTATTCTGCATCCGTTTTGCGCTTAAAAATTCACACAAGTACTCTCATATGTTATTTGCGCCCAGTTAAGGAGTTACTTTCATAAACGAATCACAAATAGAAGATACGGGGAAGAAAAGCCAGAACGTTTTGTTTTTGAAAAACCAATTTTGTTCACTCTCGGTCTGGGACTTACTACGCTTTAGTCCTTAGTTGTTTTGGTCTAAAGTTTTTACCAGACGTTCGTCACTGTGTCTATGGAGTTTTGGCTGAGATTTGAGCCCCAGATTCGTCCCACAAGATTGGCAATAAACTTTTTATTGATCACTGCCAGGGCTAAAAGGAAGGTTCATTTGTGTGAAATTGTTTTGATTTTTTCGTGGGTGAATACTCATCCGTTTGACCTGAAATTCGCGTTTTGTCCCGAATTCAATGCAGATTCTTACGTGGAATTTCAGGAAAAAACTATCTCAAGATAATTTTTCACGCAAACCAACGCGAACTACCAAAACTTGTGAAATTTCGCTCTACTTACTTCAATTTTTATTCTGCATCTTTATTGCGCTTAAAAATTCACACAAGTACTTTCATATGTTGTTTGCGCCCAGGTAAGGAGGCACTTCCATAAACGACCGTGGACATGCTTTTTCAATCACAACGACCTCTATATTGGATTTAGATGATGTAGTTTGGATCATTTTTAAGTTATGAAATGTTAGATCATGACACAGTTGTGTAAAAAATAAGATTGTAATTGATTGGACAAACTCATGTAAGATCAATCGAATTGGACCCAAGTTATGTAATGTTGGGTTGGGCCGAGTCCAAGACAAATCGGATTGGATCACGCCAAAAATCAAGTTAGACTAGGTCAGACTAAATTTAGTTTTGGTTAGGTTGGGTCTAAGTTAAGTTAGGTTGGGCCAGAATCATGTCAAGTTCTTCGAGTCGATCGAGCCTATGTCAGATCAAATCAAGGTCAAACCATGTCAAGATAAGTTAGGTCGAGCCAAAGTTAAGCCAATTCGACGGAACCCAAGTTGGGCCAAGTCAACGAGGCCCAAGTCGAGCTAACTTGAGTCAAGTCCATGTTAGATCAGATAAGCTTGGGCCTAGGTCGGGTTAAGTCATCCTCGATCCCTTTAAGGCGAAATTTGAGTACACTTCAAGTCGAGTGGGTTTAGTTCATGTTGGGTTGAGTGGATCTCAGTCTTCATTGGGCCAAGTTGAGTCAGACCAGGGTTAGGCTGAGTTTCCTCGAGTTCATGTTAGGCTAAGTTATCCTGAACCTCAATTGAGCTAAGTCGATTAGTTCCACATTAATATTTGTAGTTTAAATATAAATATAAATTTATTTTATTTTATTTAATGTCATTATTCTGAAAACATCCTTTAGTTTAAATCTGAGTACTATTTTCAATAAATTTTGTTAAAGATCATATTGAAAATATGTAAAGAAAACAAAGTCACGCTTAATCTTTAACAGAAGTGTTGGTAAAACAACCAAAGTTATGAATAAAGTAGGCTATCTAGACAAACCTTGAAATAAAAATAATAAAATTCTTATTAAGAATTGCAATTGCATTAGATTTTCACCCATATTTTTACATTGTAAGTTAACTATCATAATATTTACAAACCTTAAAAACACTGAGTTCAATTTGAAAAATATCAAAAATTATTTAAATTTATTCCTGAAAAATAAGTGTGAAATAAGGAAAAGTCAAAAGAATGAGAGAGAGGATAT
Organism: Phaseolus vulgaris; assembly: GCF_051622355.1. Lineage (NCBI taxonomy): Eukaryota > Viridiplantae > Streptophyta > Magnoliopsida > Fabales > Fabaceae > Phaseolus > Phaseolus vulgaris. The sequence goes on from NC_143507.1 coordinate 4,737,119, forward strand.
TGGAATGAATTTTTCATATAATTTGATGAGAGGGATGTACATCATATATACGGTTACAAGTTGTGGATAAGGAAGAATAACAAAAAAAGAGTACACGAGAGTAACCATTATACAACGCATCATATTCTAGAAGAATATTAGTTATTTACAACTACATATGTAATGCAGGGATATGTGGTCTTTTTGTCTGTTAGCCCCCACAAGTTGGAGGTAGAAAGGTGTTGATTAACTTCAACTTGGATAAGCTTAGGTTAACAACTTTGAAGGCAAAGCTTTTGTAAAAATTTCAACTAGTTGGAAAAATGGAATTTTAGATCTCTAAGCAAAAAAATTTAGCCAATGTAACTCACAAGTGGCTGAAGCAAGGGCTTGGTATTCAGCTTCAGACGATGAACGAGATATAGTGTTTTGCTTTTTTTCCAAGAAATTAAGGAATTTCCAAGAAAGAAACAATACCCTATTATAAACCATTTTGAATCAATACAAGTCGTCAAATCTGCATCCATAAAACGAAGAATTTGATTAGGAGAATCACATCGAAACATCAAACCTTTGTCGGGGTTGTCCTTGAGATAGTGAAGGACCCTCATCACTGCTCGAAGATGCAATTGAGTAGGATTTCCCATGAATTGACTTAGTTGTGGTGTGGTGAAAGTTATATCAAGACATGTGTTTGTAAGATATAATAAACGACCAATAAGTCTTTGGTGGAAAAGCGGATTTGTTGAAGATAGGCTTTGATGTCTCCAAATCCATGAAGATTGGTTGAAGGATTTATTGCTGCTTGTGTGTGTGGGTTTTGGGTAGTTTGAATTTGTAATCCACTCATAGATTTAATCCAAGGTTGTTTGATTTTAATCCTTTTGAAAAAGATGTGTTTTCAAAGAGAAGTAGAAAATCAACCTATTGAATTGTCGTTTCAACCGATTGTTTTACACTTAGAGGTTTTTGAAAATGATTTGAAACTGTTTGACTTTAGTTGACTTTGTTGTCAAACTAATACAATCGGTTGTTTCGAAAAATCAACCGATTGTTTTTTTAATTTTCTTAACAGAATTTTGTTAAGTTAGTTCAATTTGTTATAATTGTTTTAAAACTGATTTGACTTTTGCATTAAATGTTATTAACAACTGATTGGAGTATATATAATTTGTTTTATGCTCCTGGTTGTTAGAGATTCACAAGATTGCTTTCAAATCAAGTTTATTTAAGATTGCTTAAGGCTTTGAATTCTTTCAAAGAGTGGAATAGGATTGCACTGTATTTTTTTCTTTTCAATATGTATCAGGTGTGATCATTCCTTTTCCATTGACAATTGTAATTCTGTAATAATTGTTGGTGTGCAGATTCAGAGGGTGTTCTGAATTTTGTGTTGTGTTTGCCAAAGGTGGTGTGTGTTCTGGAAGGGTTCAAGATCACCACTTTGGTGTGTGTGTTGTAATTAAGGTGTTTGATTGCATAGTGGAATTCTTAGAGGTTTTATGAGGGCTGTATGTAGCTCTTGGTTAAGAGTGAATCAATATAAATTTACTGTGTGAATTTCTCTATTCGTCGTCTCTTTAAATCTGTTTTTTGTTGAATTTTATAATTGATGCTATAAACAACTGATTGTTTCGCAAAAACAACCGGTTGATTTTCTGTTGTTTATTTGAAAATTGGTTTTAAGTTCAGCTGAACAGATTTTTGATTAATTGATTCTCTTTGGCTTTCACTATACCTTCTAAATTTACGAAAATCTTTTATAAACAATTCAACCCCTTTCTTGTTTAAGGCCTACAGTTCTAACAGGATCAACATGAAGTTCAGTGGAGTTTTGATGTAAACAAAGTGTGTTGTCTATTGGTGTGGAACATGGTTTGGACACTGTCATACCAAAGTCCTAGAGGAGATCTAAAAAGTATTTTCTTTGACACAAAGAGATTCCTGCTTCTGAATGAGCAACTTTTATACTCAAAAAATATTTCAAAAGACCTAGATTTTTTATATGAAATTGTGAATGGTATAATTGTTTGATGTTGACAATGTCATTAACAGAATTTCCAGTTTAAAAAAATGTCATCCGCATATATCATCAGAGTAGTAAAATCATGTCAAAAACTTTAATGAAAAGGTTATGATCAACATTATCTTGTTTATATCCACAAGATAGGAGTGTGAGAGATAACTTTTCAAACCATTTCCCGCTCGCTTGTTTTAGACTGTAGAGAGATTTCTTTAATTTGCAACACTATGAATTGGGGTGACCCATGACACCAGGAGGAACAAACATGTAGATCAAAAAGTTCAGCGTGGAATGCATTACTGACATCAAGTTGTTGAAGATGCCATCCATTGAAAAAAAAACACAACAAGAATAAGTCGTATGGTTGCCATTTTTACAATGTGAGAGAAGGTTTCGAAATAATCAATACCTTCAATCTATGTGAATTATTTAGCATCATAGTCTCGATTCACTTTTCATAGCATCCTTCCAGCAAGGTTGCTTGATAGCTTCGTGATAGTTAGTGGGTTCATGCTCAGAATACAATGACATGAGGTAGTGACGATGAGAAGGAGACACACAAATGTATCTAAGAACGTATTCTAATGGATACAAACATTTTGTGGATGACTAAGTTGGTGTAAAATTACAAGCATAATCAGCAAGATGAGGTGGAGTGTTATGGGGGTGAGTGGAGTGGCAAAGAAGGGCACTATTTGATTTGGTGCACTATGTTGCAGCATGGTTACAGTTGGAGAAGATAAGGGCGAGTTGGATTTGGAAGTTGAGGAAGTGGACTCTTCGATCATGAGAGGTGAATTGGGGGCTGAAAGTAAGTGATACCTAAGTTGTTAGACTCAAGTGAAAGGATTGAGATCTTTAGAGAAAGGTTAACATTTTTGGGCTGATTATTGTCTATCGGGTTTGAACTACCAGAAGGAGAGTGTTAGAGAAGACTAAGTAAATGCTGAAATTGGGCTATAGAAAACATTCATTGTGTGACCGATAAGATGACAATAGCTACACTTTTTGGAGGAGTTGGCTTTGTTCGTGGTACTTCGTGGTCCATAAGAAGCACTTGATATCGAACCACTGAAAAATAATCATCAAGACCTTTCAGAAACCCAATGATGAAATCCTTCGCATGAAACATTTTGGCATAACAGCTGCAAGTAGCCATGAGACGAAAATTATCCATTTCTTCCCATAAAGCTTTTAAGGCAGTGAAATAATCAGACACATTTCGAGTGCCCTGTTAGCAGGCGTAAACTTCTTTTTGAAGTTCTATGAATCAAAGTAAATCACTTTGGAAAATGTTCACGAAGATCAATCCAGATGTCGATAGCTCTATCAAGATAGATCACGCTTTGAATTATGAAAGGCAATAGAGAGTTCAATAACCATGACATGATGAGTATTTTGCATCATTCCCTTTAGGGAATAATGGATTTGTGGCAATCGGGACTGGAATGGAACCATTGAGAAAACTCATTTTGTTTTTTGGAGACAAGGACCATTTGAAATGACCAAGACCGTGAATGGCAATTGTTGCCAACAAGGGCTGGAGCAACAACAATGACTGATGAGGGACTTTCACTAGGGTGAATGTTATATGAACTATAAGGATTTTGGGTTAGGTCTTGATGTGAGTTGATTTTAGGATTGCACATTTTAATTAATTGCTCTCATTTATGATTTCTAGATTAGCAATTTAAGGTTAGAATCTTAAGAAGATTCTCACTGGACACGAACTTAACCAAGTGGTTAAGTAAGTGTGAAGGTTCACTTCAAAATGGTAAAGAGAAAAACACAAGAATAAGGTGATTATGATGCAAGGGGCATAAATAAGAACAATGGAAGTAAAGAATGAATGAAGATGACCAAAAGGAAATGACATTAATAAGTAACATAAATGGCGCAAGGAAGGATGAAAAAAGAGATTAGATGAAGGAAGCTTATGGTAAAAATGGTGAAGATGATCACGCCACTTGGAGGGTGGAAAACTCAAGATAAGTGAAGAAAGAGCCGCCACTTGAAATGCTCATACACTCAAGATAAGACCCAAATCATTTAGGAGACAAAGCTCACTAATCACTCAAGCAGTGTTTCTTTACTATATTCAAAATCTAGGTCAAAATACATGAGGCAAGACACCCTATTTATAAGAAGGGGTGCCTTGGTGGGCAAGATGGGTGAAGGGTATAAATGGCAAGGGAGAAGGGCTGCCTAGGGTGTTGACCATGGTCAAAACTACACCTTTATGCATAACTTCTAGAAGGTAGGTTAAAAACCATAATTCTAGATGCCTTGTCTTGAAAAATAGGGCTTTGTACAAGCCCATTTCACTAAGTATACTTTCTTTTATACTATGTGAACGTACTCTAGCCTATTTTGCTATTTGGACTCCAAAAGTGAGTCCAAATTATTTACAAACATGTTTTTATCTTTTAAGAGGACAAGAAGAAAGAACAATGTTCTAGTCTATGCCAAGTTTTTCTTCTAGTAAGGTCCTTCTGATATTTGGTGGGACCTTGACTTGATTGTTGTGTGAATTGTCTCTTGAGTCTTTGGTCTTCTTGGCTACTTGAATTGTATCAAGACTAGTGGAGGATTTGAAGGACGTATTAGAAGTTGAGCCTCACATAGTCTGAGAAAATCTCTTAATACCGTAAGGAAAGATATAGAGAAAGAGAGAGAGAAAGATTGGAATGAATTATTCATATCATTTGATGAAAGGAGTGTACATCATATATACTGTTACAAAACTTGTGGATAAAAAAGAAAAACAAAAAAGAGTACATGAGAGTAACGGTTGTACAACACATCATATTCTAAAAGGATACTAGCTATTTACATCTAGATATGAAATGCAGGGATATGTGGTAGCAGAGTGTGCACACTGGCCCAATACTATTGCTGCAAAGTGTGTATTGTGACCTTTTATTTCTGTACAATGTTGATTTTTTTTTATGAATTGTGCTTTATTTGTTAGAAAGTTAAATAGAAAATAAGAAAATAAATCTAAATTATCCATTATTTCCAAAACTAATTAAACTATCTGTGAAATGTGATTTTTTTTTTATGTTCATATTATCATTGACTTGTAAGAAAGTAACTGGTTTAATTGTAACATCTAATTCACGTTAAAAAGAAAATTCAAAAGTTATTATAATTATAGATATTTTGACTTCTTAGCACCTCCATAATTTTTTTTGAGAGCTCATACTTCTTTAAATATAAGATATTTCTAGTGAAATCAAAAAATATTTTTGGATTATAGAATCTAATCTAGAAGTTATTTCTGAATTATAGAATCTAAAATATATTTTCCGAAAAACTTTTCAACTTCTATAAACCATAATGTACTTTTTTTTTTAAATAATATTTCGAATTAAGTACTTTTGGATTGTAGAATGGAGAAGGTCTGATGGAAAACTTTTCAACTTCTATAAACCATAATGTAGTAATTATAAAATCCAGATTGTACCTGAGCCTTTTCCACTTCCGTTTCTACGAGCCTTGCTTACGATCATATTTTCCTTCTGCTATATTCTGTTTTCTTGTTTCCCTTGTTTAAAATGGCAGCAGCAGGTGGTTCTAACACTGCAGGTGAGCAAATCTCGAGCAGCTTCGGCTATGAAACGAAGTTACAGAAGCAGCTAAGGGTCGACCAGGCCTGCGCCCTCTTCAGAGAAAACCATATGAACATGTCTACCTTCACTGTCCAGAACATCAACTCCCTGGGGTTTACCATCGACGCCTTCATCAATGAGGTCCGTTTCATATCCACTTCTGGGGATGCTGCTTTGCTACGTACGTTGTGGAACCAGGGTGCGGCTGCCAGGGTCGTCAACGTGGGGCCTTGTCCTTCAGGCCATGCACTCGGACTTCTCGTCTGACGTGAAGACTGTTCGGAATGAGTACCAGGAGAAGATTATTGCACTTCAGCGACAGATTCGCCTGCTGGAGCGTGCGCGGGAAGAGGCCATTGATGAGCTTGTGGATCTTTTCAAGCCTGCGTCTGCCTTTGTTGAACCGCCGCCTGAACGTGTCCAGTCTGAGGCTTATGCCATGTTTCTCCCCGTATGGGTTTGAAAGCCGTTGAGCTGTATGGTAACGAGATCCGTCAGTTAGCTGCTGTTGAGTTTTGCAGGACGGAGGAGGTGCGTGGTGGGTTAAAGAGTTATCTGGAGATAAAGATTCTGTCACTTGATGAGGTTGGGGACACCAAGCAAGCTGGGACTTTTCGCAACCACTATGCTGCACTCGGTGGAACGGAGCCACTGAACAAGAGGAGGAGGATGATGAAGCTGACCCTGTTGGTTCTGCCGGCACCGACGGGGGTTCGGATGTCCCGCCGGCGCCGGGAGGAAGCGATCACCCGTCACATAAGAGAAGACGAGAGGCAGCTGGGGGTGCGCGTCAAAGTCTGATCCAGACCAGACTGCGCACCCATAATAGAAGGAAGTCAAGAGTTTCGGTTCAGTCTAAGGGTAAGAGTGTTGCGGCCGTGGACGGCGGAGAGGAACCGGGCCATAGCAGTGGCCCGGAGCAAGTTTGAAGCGGGTGTCCGCCGCATAATCGGCGGGGGGGAGATGAGGGGATGGTGTCTTGCTTCAATAGCTGCATCACCATCCCGTCACCCGTCATCTACGTGCTACCAAGACATGCCTCACTGGGTTGCAGACAAATTACAAACCATTTCTTTCTATTAAATGTATTGCATTTATAATTTTTAGGCCCATCTGTTTTGTATTCGACACTTTTTGTCAAATGAAATGGAATTTCAGTTCGGTTTCTAGTTCTAGCTCAAAATTCCTTTCAAATCTGAGATGTGTGTAAATAGAAAATATATATTTCTGGATTATAGAAATCTTTTTAACAAATTTTCACATAACATGGGAGTGCCGGGAGAAGGTGCAGGAAGGAACACTTTTGACATATAGGTTCTTCTCCCACCCAATACCACCTTTTTATGTCATCCAGTAGCTTTTGGGATTATGTAGTCCGAATACGCATTTGAAAAAACACTTCTGGATTACATAATTTGAAAACTAAAAAAGACTTTCGAATTATATAATCCAAAAACTAATCATACATATAAAAAAGACTTTCGAATTACATAATTCATAAGTTAATTACAAATTTGAAAGAAGACTTCTCAATTACGTAATCTAAAATATTACAGAAAGATATTTTTGAAAATACGAAATTTTATGGAAGTGAGAGAAGAATATATGGAGGTGCAAGAAGAAGCAGTCCCATAGGCATAAGGTTGTTATGGAACTTTTTTTTTTACTTTTCAATACCTCTTTATTCCATTATCACACACTCTTATGCATAATATTACTCACAAATAGAATCATCCAACCTCTTTGAAATCAGCACTAATAATAGGCCTTTGACTCCATTTATCACATTTCCTGAATATATATCCTCGTTAGTAAACAGAATGCACCCTCTGGCTAGGATGATTGAAAATGTGCAGACAAGCATAAACATATTTTTCCGAAGGTGTTTTCGTTTTAAGGTTTATTAATCAACTGTCTCATGAAAAAACACTGACAATTTTATCACGCCTCAAAAGAAGAAAATTTTATTGAACAAAATTAGTAATACAAATAAACTACAAATATGCCCTAGTCCTGCCTTGGCTAGTTTGAATTCACCAAGGATGATTAACATTTCAGCAGCCCCAGCTGAAATTCATTTCAAAGCTAAAAATCAGCAATCACCAATGGTTCAAAATTATATAACCTCAGCTTCATTTAGAGGTGGTTGTAGATGCAGGTTTCAAATTGATATGAGACTTGTCGGCTTGATGCACATTATCAGAACTTTTTTCTCCACCAGCTTTCTCAAGCAAAACTTCCTTTTGCAATTCTTTCAACATCTCCTTCAAAGCTTTCTCTTCGTCCATCAGCTTAGAATCATTCAGGTTGGCTTCAGAGTTGTCAACTTTATGCATACCTGCTTTTTTTTCTGCTTCAAGTTGTTGAAGAGAAGCTTGTTTCTCCAGTGTCTTCATCATCATCTCTGATGTTCTCTCTTCCCCTTGTAATTGCATTTTCATTATAAGCTCAGCTTCCTTGTCTAGAGGCTTGAAATAGTCTTCAATGGCTGCCTCCTGCAAAGAATGTGCATCTTGTCATGCAACAAATTTGAGTGCCACAAATGAAAAAATTATACTGTACACATGGAAAATAAATCAAATATCATATAAGAACTTTCATATAATGGATGAATATTTTAATTAAGATAAAATATGACAGTATGAATTTTTCCATTCAAAAAGAAAAATTGTAGAATATGATTTGTCCAATTTTAATATCAACAAAAGTTGGAAAAAAAGAATGAATGTCACACAGAAGTTCTCACTGCATTTTGTGTTGGTATAACTTCTCAAGGGAAAAAGAACAAATAAAACGTTTTGTTTAGAAGACAATGTGACTTCATATTACAGGTGACAGAAAAGGATTAGAAATTTCATAAATTTCCAAAAGAAAAAATACATTTATATAAATCCAAAATTTCTATTTTCCCATGAGTACAACTTACTGTTTCTTCCATCTTCTTATTCAAATTTTGCATCTCTTCAACCATTCGACGAATCTCGGATAAAATAATCTTCTCAGGTGCTTTATTTATGGCTGCTTTCCTTGCTTGGACCTTTTCAATGGGAAAACATCAGAATGAAAATAAAGAATAAATTTCACACCAGCCTTCATCACCGCAATAAAAAATGAAGTTACAAGGTTAACCACAAATTAGAATCCAATTCGTTCAATGTTGGACTCAAGTCCCATACTTTAACTGGATACTAATGCAGGTCCCATTTGATTTTTAAAATAGACTCACTTGGCTATTACAGTTTAAAAAGAGTCTTAACTTCACATGAAATGGCTCACAACATTCAATGCTTTGTTTTCTCGTGTTTTCTAAAAGACAACAGGAAACTAACACAAGCAAGAATGTAAATGTTTGTAGAAGAGAAAATGGTAGACCTGTTGTACGCGTTGCTCAAGCTGCAGCCTATAATGTCGTATTCTTCGCTCTTCATAACCAGAAAGCACCCTGACATAAAAGAGGGCTTTCCTCCCAAAGTCTAACAACTTATTCATGTTGACAAATCATCAACAACTATCTGTTTTGGAAATTTCTGTACACAGGAATCCAACTCAGAAATGCCAGGGAAAATACATATTCAAAATTGATTAAGCTGATAACTCCAGAAAGGATCAATTAATAAGTTTCATGCAACTGCCAAATAGAATCAAACCTCGGCTGAATTATCAGTAAACAAGACACAATATATGTCAAAATTAAAGCAGAAAGCCCTATTATCACTAAATGTATGTTTGGTAGTGAGGTTTAGAAGGGAAAAGGCAGACTAATATTATTATTTTCTTCTATAGCATTCAATCTCGTTAAAACTCGTAAAAGGGCCCAACAACTTCACAGATCAAATCTACCACCAAGACCCATTAAAGAAATAACACTTCAAACAAAATTTACAAAGCCATGCACTATTAACAGAGCGCCATCCACATAGAACAGCCCACAAAGAAAATCAACATTTACCAAACCAACCAACAATGATAGCCAAAGGGAAACTCAAAGCTGATTTAGGCATTTGACCAAACACATAGCTTGCAACCCACAAATCCCTTCATAGGAAATCAAACAAACATTTAAAAATTGCTCCAAACCCATCAATCAATCATTTTACAGAACCCCATGGTCACAATAACATCACACGCAATTAAAACTAAAATACTTAGAAAAATTAAAATCTATGCAATTAAAACAACCCACAAAAACTCCATGTATGTTAGTATGGCCAACAAGCTGTAGGAAGTCAAACGAATAACGAATTTCGCATGCCCACAAAGAAAAAAACAATTTTGAAGACGAAACTAATAATGGGTTTCAAGTTCGAAGCTGATGAGTTAATAGATAGATCGTTGAGAAATGAAATGAGATTTAGTTACCTGAGTGAGAGTGATTGAAAGCCAATATCAGCGTCTCTTCATCATCGAACAATCTATCGCTTTTAACTCAAACAAAAATATTCTATCAGGTTTCGATTAGGTATTGCTTGTTGCAGAAATATGTAATGTAATTTTTTAAGGTCTTCATCATTTCGAAAAAAAAAAAATAGAAATATTCTGCAGCCTAATAAAACTAATTATTTTAAATTAAAATTATATTGAATACTTAAATGAGATTATTAATTTTTTTTGAATATTTTATCTTGAAATGGAATAAAGATTTGGTTGTTTGTAAGAATGTGAATCGACCTGAAGATACTTTATTAAATTTATAATAGAATAAATTGTGTTAATCACACTTTTTGAATTACAGAAATTCTTTTTTGTAACACTGTCATATTTTTTTAAATATTTCAAAAGGTTTTAGTATAATATAAAAAAAATATTTTTAACCCTGAAAACGTAGATGTAATGTTTTTAAACAATTAAAGAATAAGTAAAGTTATATAATTTCGTAACACTTTAAGTATGATTTTTTTATATATAATATCATTATGTAAAACATGTTAAGTTAAATATTTAAATTGTTGTTAGTCTAGTAAATATGATTTTCTTTTCTTTTAATTTGTGAATAGATTTTTGCTTCTTTTATTGGATTTATACTCAAAGTGTTTACTTTTTATTTTCTTGATTATGTAAATTAGATATTATAAATATTAGATATAATAAGTTATTTTGTTTTTTTAATATTTAATTTATTAATATATTTTTATTAGGGTGATAAAACGGATTAGTCTGATCCGTTTTGGTCTGACCAGTCATTGATCCGCCCAAATCAGGACAGGACGGGCTGGTCCGCCAAGGTTATACATGCTGAATTTAGTAACCCATCCCGTTATAGAGCGGACTGGTCTGCCACTTTAAAAAAAATTGTATAACCTTTTTTTGTTTTGTATTTATTTATTTGGATGTAGTTATTGATATCACTATTTTGACAATAAAGATGCAAGGAAGAGTAAAAAATTTGAATCAAATTTTAATATTTTAATAAAAGAAGGTTTAATATCTAACAAAATAAAGTAAATATTAACAATACTTTAATGAATCAAATGATATATGAAGAAATTAATGTAAATAAATTTTATATAAAACATTGACCACCACCAACTTTAATTCCAAAAGAATGAAATTCATCTTTAAATCCCAAAAATAAAGAATGACATGTTGGACCCCTCGTCCCACCGGGTTGGCGGGTTAGGTGGGTCGAGCCAATACAGACTAATGAGTTCTAAAAGTTGACATGTCTCACCTAAATGATGGTGGGTTGGTGGATCTGACCCACTTTGTCATTCCTAATTTTTACTATATAATTATTTTCTCTTAAGTCATTGGGACATCCTTAAAATCTGACAATAGTAAGCTGCTGAGTCAAACTCTAATTAACAATACCGATTTCTTCGCATGGACAGCTGCTGACATGCCTGGGGTGAGTCCTAACATCATTACACGTTGTCTCTTTGTTTACAAAGAAGCAAGACCCATAGCTCAGAAAAAAAGAAAATGGGTGAAGAAAAACGTGATGTCGCACGAGAAGAAACTCAGCAATTGATGAAGGTTGACTTCATAAAAAAAGCGCGTTACACAACATGGTTGGCTGACGTGGTCATGGTCAAGAAATCGAATGGTAAGTGGAGGATGTGTGTAGACTACACCTATCTTAACAAAGCATGCCCTAAAGATTCCTACCCCTTGCAGAGCATCGATCGGCTCGTAGACGACGTAACAGGTCATACTATTCTAAGTTTCTTATATGCATATTTGGGATACAATCAAATCCAAATGCACCCAAATGACAAAGAGAAAACAACTTTATGAATGACTCCAACAACTTTTATTATGAGGTCATGCCATTTGGGCTAAAAAATGTTGGGGCCACTTATCAGAGAGTGATGGACTATATCTTCACAGACATGATCGACCGAAGTGTTGAAGTCTACGTAGACGACTTTATCATTAAATCTGACTCATGCAAACAACAAATGAAGGATCTACAAGAAATCTTTCAAGCCCTTCGTCACCATGGAATGAGACTGAATCCCGACAGGTGGGCATTCGGGGTCGAAAGTGGAAAATTCTTAGGTTTTATGCTCATTCATCGTGACATAGAAGCAAACCCCGGAAAATGTAAAGCAATCACTAAGATGAGAAGCCCTGAGAATGTCAAGGAAATTCAAAGGTTGATCGGACGAATTACAACACTTTCCATGTTTGTCCCAAAACTTGCACAAAAGTCTAAGCCTATTGTAAAGTTATTACGAAAAGCTTCCAAGTTCCAGTGGACGAACGAATGTGAAGGAATATTCCTTCAATTAAAAGCTTTCTTAGCGTCTCCTCCAGTCATTCAGAAACCAGACACCAAGGAACCTATAATTGTATATCTTGTCGTGTCAGAGGTGCAGTCAGCGCAGTATTGGTTCAAGAGGTGGAAGTAGAAGAACAACCAGTCTATTTCGGCAGTCAAGTACTTCATGGCGCCAAAGTCTGGTATCAAATGATTGAAAAGGTCGCCTTGGCCTTAGTCATAATCGCACAATAAATGTGTATGTACTTTCAGAATGATCGCATAATAGTAAGAACCGACTACCCCATTATGAAGATTCTAGCGAAACCAGATTTGGTCAGACGAATGATAAAATGGGCAGTGGAATTATCAAAATTTCAAATTCAATATCATCCTAGGGGGATAATTATATCACAAACTTTGGCTAATTTTACAACTAAGTTTAGTCCTCGGCCGACCGAGGAGGGGAGCGCCCAATGGACTCTACACGTTGATGGTTCCTCTAATAGTAGATATGTGGTGCATGGGTAGTACTTGAAGGACCTGGAGATATCCTCATCGAGCAAGCTTTGAAGTTCGAATTTAAAACATCAAACAATTACGCTGAGTATGAGGCTATTATAGTCGGTCTCAATCTCGCCCTTGATTTGGAAGTGAAAAAGCTCATATGCAAAAAATGACATATACGAAAATTGATCAAATACAACCAGAATCGATTGGTCAACGGTGACATGGATGACCTCGCCCAGGTACCAAGCTGGGTCGAATTTTGGGTCCAATGAAAAGAGAATTTTTTTCGCCCTTCTGTATTATAAAAGTAATCCCGGTCGTCCGACTTCACAAAGATTTTGAAGTATTTTTCTTTGAAGTTTTTGTATGAAGTAATGAAAGCTGCAAAACAAACATTCCCCGGTGGGCTCGATAAGGACAACCAACTCACATAAGTGTTGGGACGAGTACTATAATGAAACAAAAATGACTATGGTGTGGGAATAAGCTTGAAAATGTCACAAAGAACTCGGAACGCCTGAAGGGTCGCCACGAGTTGGGGTGTAGTTGGGTAGGAGCAACATTGAGGATTCGAAGGACCCCCATGGTAAAATCATCAAAAGGTAGGGTCATATGGAAGTCTGAAAAGAAGGTATTATAAACAAAAAAGAAGTCTTGGGGTGCGTTTTCTCGACCGTGACAGACCTAGTCAATGTGACCACATATATGAGTCATCACTGCATCCGAAGGATAATCGGGTTTTATGAAGGAATTCTTGGATAAAAAATTATCTAAACTATTGGAATCCCTGAAGCTAGTAGGGATTTTTAAAACAGAAGAGTCGACCTTCTTATAACTCAGACCCTCGGACGACCGATCAATTGAGTTGTCTGAACCACTCACTTCCCTTGCACTGCCAGATGCAGTGCGAGTGATAAAAGACTCAACATTAACAACACTATCATAGGGATCGGAAGAAGAAGAAGACATTACTAACCTGAGTAAAGTACGAAGAGTGAAAGAAAGATTGGAAGGGTCAGCACTCGGAGCACTCAGTAAATCCTTTTGAAAGCAAAGCGTAAACCCTACTCTATTCAAATGCACTGATATTTATAGGAAACTATGGAGGAGAGAAGTAAGTGTGTCCTTCATTCAGAACCGTTAGATTCATATCCATCCATTGGTTAACATTACTCGACATGTGAAATTACACTGCATCTCAAGCGTCCAAGATATCTAATTGTACAATGCCCATTCAAGCAACAACTCTTTCTTAAAAAGCAAATGTCACATCCCTGCCAAACATTTAATGCACCTCATCATCACATCCCACCTCGAGAACTGTAATGGTTATATTTGGTTCTTCAGAAATTAATTTCTTTGAGCCTAGGGGGCAAGTGTACTGGTCAGTACCGGACGGACCAGTCTCAATCATATGACCGATCGGCTAAGTAAAATGATATAAACATGGTAAGTAACAACGGTTACGATGGCGTTGAATGAGTCAACCCACACTCCAGAAATACGGAAAATATCTCTAACATAATAGATAAAATCGATTAAACTGAAAGATACACCCCGTATATTAAGGAACCGCTATACACATCAGTTAACAACTGATATTCGACCTATAAGGGTCGATGCCCATAAACCAAGCACTATAAATAGAGCCTTCTGGGAAGAAGCAAGGTATGCTTTTGGCATTCTATAAAAATACACCTAAATCAAAGCACTGACTTGGTTCAAGTATGATTCTGGCCAGCTGTCGCTTCATTTGATCATTCAATTCTCAGAGGATTCGTATCTCCTCCTCGTTTTTCTAGTGCATGATTCACATCTCCTCCTTGTTCTTCTAGTGCATGATTCACATCTTGTCCTTGTTCTTCTGGTGCATCTCCGCCATCTCTCTGTAAGGTCTGGAACATAGCCATTTGCTCGGCCTCCGTCATTCTCTCTCTTGTCATCTGCCTACTTGAGACCATCTGCTTTTCAATACTATTTCGGCCCCTCAGTGGGTGCCAATTGTACTTGTATAGGGCCTAGATAATACCTGCTATCGGCTTGAACAATTTCCTCTTGTTCCTTGGTCGCTTCTCCTTCTCCTTCTTTCTCTTATTCGCTTTCGGGTACTCAGTTGGGAGTAAACCTACAAAAGGTTATCCGACGATCAAGTAAGTGCTCTATATAAAAGTGAATAATATATTGATAAAATCATCCCTTACTCTTGTGTGACAATACTTATTTATAGTGCTTATAATATGCTATTTCATTTATGGGTCGTACTTAATGCATATTTTTTCTAAACACAACATTACTTGATTTACCACATGTTACCGAATTTATAGCATATTATATGATTTATCATCTATCTCTTTATTTTATCTTAATGTATTAAATCTATCCGATTGATCTACTTCTGATACCGAGTGACTTGATCCACTCGACTCCGACCGATACATATATTATTATAACTTTTAAATAATAAAATATTTATTTTCATTCAACTTAATTTTTCTCCTTTAAATTTATAAAATAGATCTCGATATTCTCTCTACCAAAAAAACATTCATAATAAAAAAAAATCACTTTGTAAAGAAAATATAAAGATTCATTTGTTTGTATTCTCTTTTTAACTTCTCATCCTTATACAGTAAAATCCTATGCTTTCACTTATATAAAACTCCTAAAGAAAGTCCTATCAATTATTTTATTATAAGCATTTTTACCGACATTTTCATATAATCACGTAACTGTAATAAACACTAACTATTAACAAATTCGAAAATAAAAATATTATTTCAAAATCGAAAGTTGTTATATAAAAACTGCACCAATAATGATTATATTTTATATATCTATATGAAAAAAATATTATTATTATGCACAACAAATAACAAAAATAAACTATAAATTAATTAATAAAAAAAGCATAACGTGTGGTCAAGCGAGATTAAATAAAAAAAATCTAAATAATACATTATAGAGTTAATGAAGAGATTTTAAAAGAGCATGTAATAACGTTGTTGACGTAACTGTTTGTATAAAACTATTTTAAAGATACTTTAATAACTATGAATACAATGATTGTGTTAAAATGAATATAAAACAAAAAGCCAAACCAAAAACGTGGGCTAAGGCTAAGCAAATAACAACAATAAAAAAAAACACCCACGTGGCAAGTTCTGGAGTGTCACAAACGGCGTCGTTTCTTTCCTGTGGGGCCTTCTACCTTTCCTTGGTAGTTCTTTTCTGTCCCACCAACAATGAAGAAATCGGATGCAACTTCGTTGGTTGCAATAATAAACTATTTTTCAAAGAAGATTTAAGACTTGCCAATCTCATAATTCTTCTATTAATCATCGTCACCATTATCCTTGATTCCGCTCTGTGTTTTCTTTTCATTTTTTTATTGTTATTTCAATATTTCCCTTTTAAATCCTATCCCTGAAGAAAGTACCACTTTTTATCCCTTGTTATACTTTCTTTGGTTACCGAAGGCACCAACCAACCCTCTATGCATTTTTCACAAAATTTAGGAAGAAAAATAACCAAAGGGTTGAACTGCAATTGTGGTTTGGATTATTGATTGCTCCAAACCATGATCTTGAGTTTCTTGTGTGCTTTTGCTTTTTTCTTCAAGTTGTTCTACCACCTGCTTTGATCCGACCCCTTTGATCCACACACCTTTATTGTCTCATGGATGCTTTAAATCTAGAATTTTGGGATAAGGGTCGGTGAAAATTTTGGATTTTGCTTGGTGGGTTTTGTGTGTTATGTGTTGTTTTTCTTTTGTTACATGTAATGGTCTTTCTGGGCACTTTAGAGGAAGATGGCTTCGCAGGAGACTCACTCTTGGACGTTGGGAGGACTTATTGGTGCTTTTATTGACCTTGTTCTAGCTTATTTCTTGTTGTGTGCTTCGGCTTTTGCTTTCTGTGTCTCCGAATGGTTTAGAATTTTTGGTCTTTCTTTGCCTTGTCCCTGCAAAGGGAGTTTTGGGTATAGGGATAGCCGTTTCTGTGTGCATAAACTGCTGCTTGAATGGCCTTCAAGGAAGATATGTTCCATTCAAGTTATGGCGATTAAAAGGTTCCCTTTTGATTTGGTTTGGATTCACGGTCATTCATTCAGTGCCAACGATAAAGTGGTTGCTGAGAGAATACATGATCATAGGGTTGTTGAGTTGGAAGATGAGGCATCTTGCAGTTCATGTTCCAGTCCGCATTTTTCTCCCTTTGTTGATAGGGAAAATGTGTATAATGCTAAGGGGAAGAAGGCCATGAGTACGAAACGTAGGTCTGGAATCCGTCGCCGGAGAAGGGGTAGTTCTGATCCTGGGAAAGTCTCTTCAGCTGTTCCATTAGATAATCTGCAATCTGATGTTGTCCTCACTCCTTTGTTGCCTTTTGATGGTAGAGGTAAAACCAATGCAACCACGAGTCCTACTTCAGGGAAAGGAGTTAGTGTAGTTGGTAAGTCTGAAGTTTCTGGCATAGCTTTTGTGCATTTGATGCTTTAAGATAAATTAACATGTTAGTGTGAATTTGTAGTCTCTAATATATGTTATAATACCTTCCATATTTTAACATATTAATGATTCTTGCAAACTATCAAGGTCATCGTCTTGTGCTTATGATGACGAATGCTTGTCCTAGGATTGGGTTTGGTAACAAGTTGATTCTTATATTCTTGTTGAAGACCTGTTTATTACACACACACATATATATATATTTCTATGATTCTATACATACTTGATGTTGGTTTTTGACTTGTTCTGATTTGTCATCCTTCTATTTAGATGGCGAAGATGATCAAACATGCCATGATTTGGATGAAAAGACCTGTCATAGTTATGAATTTAATGGATCGATGGTTGATAGTCCAGGACAGGACAAACGTTTATTGTCATTGGAACACTACATGGATAATGTGTGTGACAACGTCCAGATTGATCGTAATGAAGAGGACCGTTTCAAGATGTTAGAAATGGCACTTGAAGAAGAGAAAGCGGCCTACACTGCTCTTTACCTTGAGTTAGACAAGGAGAGAGCTTCAGCTGCTACTGCTGCTGATGAAACCATGGCTATGATTCTGCGCCTGCAGGAGGAGAAGGCATCACTGGAAATGGAGATGAGGCAATACCAGAGGATGATAGAAGAAAGAGTTGCTTATGATGAAGAAGAGATGGATATTCTGCAAGAGATCCTTATAAGAAGGGAAAGAGAGAATCACTTTTTGGAAGAGGAACTTGAATCTTATAGGCAGATGGATTCAAAAGGAAGTGATCAATTGTATGGTAAGGCAATGGTGCAACATGATCAATGTGGACAAAGGCCTCCAATTTCAGTTGAAACATATGAAGATCAAAGCTGTAAGGCAATGGTGCCACATGATCAACGTGTACAAAGGCCTCCAATTTCAGTTGAAACATATGAAGATCAAAGCTGCATATCATACGGTAAGGCAATGGTGCAACATGATCTATGTGGACAAAAGACTCCAATTTCAGTTGAAACATATGAAGATCGAAGCACCATATCATTTTTTAAGAAAGATGAAATAACAGATATTTCCTCAAGTTATATGGTTTCACAGACTTGCACCAATTCAGAAGATGGAGAAGAACCGGACAAAAGCATAGAAAAAAAGGCTCAAATGCATGACAAACTGCGCAGGTTTTTTTATGATACTGATCCGGATGTTCTTGATATCCATGTCATTGAAGACAACGTAGAACAAAGGGAAGAGGAAAATGAAAAGTTAAGTTCCTCCTCATTGTGTAGTGTTACAAGTGAAATCACAACTAGGTATCTTGAATTTGGAAGTCGAAAAGTACGGAGCAATAATGCATTACGTAATTGTCGAAGGATAAATAAGATAGAAAATGGTAATAGTGTTGATGGCCCCTCCAGTCAGTTACTCATGTTGTCAAACTCAAGATCCAATACTTTGCCTTTTGATTATGGAAGTGATTCTTCAAGTGCATTTGAAAATGAGAAATTAAGGATTGGCAATGAGATTGAAATTCTCGGAGAAAGGTTGAGGAAGGTCAAATATGGGAAGCAAAAATTGTCTTCCTTCCAAGAAAATGGAGAAAGTTTAAAAGGGCGGTTGAAGCTTTTGGAGGATATAGCAAACAATCTCCAAAAGATTAAAAATATGAGAAATCCTGTGCGTGGGGCTTCCTTGCCCCCGTCCTCATCTAAGGTATAACTTATATGGTTGTTGTGTTCATCATTCTTTCTTTCTAGCTTATAATGGTTCATTATGCTTCTTTGTTATGAGACAAATGATAAAGATTTGCTTGAATTTAACATGACTCTGCAAATACAAATTCAATATATGAACATAACAATGTAGTGGACTATCATTGGTTAAGGTAGTTCTGATCTTGATTGTAGAGCTTTTTAATTTCAAGCTCAGATTCTCATATTTGATGATAAAGGGAATGGTTGTACAGTATATTTGGGTCAGGCTTGGTAAGTTAGACAATTTTATCTAACAATAGTTCTGGTGATCAAAAGAACTTTGGTTTTACTTCATGTATTGTTAATCTTGTGTTAAATTTGTCTTAATGTAATTTAAGCAGATTTCTTGCTTAGTCATTTAGTTGAATTGTATCTCTTACCAAGCACCTTTCTTCCAGTTCTCTCCTTAATCATTCACTCCCGGACACCGAAAAGCATAGTCATGAAGGTCTAACTCAAAAGCTGTTGTTACTCCACATTAAGGAAATTTTGTTTGCAATGATATTTTCTTGTATTTCAATTCATATCCAAAATAGATTTTGGTTGGAGATAATCTATAAAGATTGATTCTTTGATTTGTTTTACATCCTAATTCAATACTGATACTGTTAGATACTTCATCGATGTACATAAAAGTTATGAAAATCCAAAACAGCCATGTGAGACATACAAGCATGTATGATGCAGATACACAAAGCATTGTCCATTGATAAATAAAAAATGGAAACTGTCCTCTTTTGGATGATTTCAAAAACAGAATCAAAATTGATAATGCTAGTTCTGTTAGCAGACAATAGGTAGTAAATTATGATGATTTATAATTTTTTTGTTTTCAATAATGTCCAAGAAGTATGTTCTAAATTTGGATTTGCATAATTACACACCTTTTTATACATATCTAAGTAAGTATCTAACTCCTTATATTTTAAGAATAATCCTGTCATTGTATAGGATTCAAAGTATCTTGTACATTCTTGCATTTGTCATTGATGTTTTGTGACTGTTCATAATGAAACCACTAGATATGTTATGTTGCTTGATGACCAATGCTGATTATACCCCTTCATTTTAGGTGAGCTTAAGGAAAAGACGCAGCCAAAGTGTGAATTTGGAGAAAGGTGAAAGCAGCTAAGTCATGAATGTGCCTTGAACTTGTTAACAAAACCACCTCTGGTAGCTACTAGAATTTAGTACTATTTCTTTTACCTTATCATAGTTCTTTTAGTTATGTAAATAAACCTTTTCATAGTCCTCTAGGCTAAATAATGTAGTTAAAATAAAAGTACAATTCTTTCGAAAATTTCGCTCTCTGTGTAGTGTTATTTTGCCTTGTGAAGAAACTTGGCTCAAGTGTAGGGATGAGAACTGTATATATCATTTTCTTGCTTTGTTCTTGTGCTTGAGGTGTTCTTCTTGTCTATAGAGGATATAGGGCAGCTTATGAATGAATTATTGCTTTCATTTCTTTTTGCAGTAATAATGATTATGTGCTTGTTTGGTGGGATTTTGCTTTTTAGAAAAAGTGATCTTATGAGTATTTAAATGAAAGACCATTGGTATAAAAACTTTGGAGATTTTAGGTTTCTTTCTGCAAATGGTGTAATACCATTTAATATTTTCTGAAATGGGCAAAAAAATTTATTCTGAAATTGGGCAAGTCTTACTTATTATCATGGACAATTTCAGTTTACTGTTAAACTGAAGTTGTATTTTTGATGCACAACTTCAGTTATATCAAATTTTGCTGAAATTGAACTCTATATGTCCCTCACTCTATATTCTCACTTCTATTATATTCTATAAATTCTATGATAAAATTTATGTATCTAAAGCATTTAGAAACTTTTAGTTGGTGCTTTTTGAAATCTTTTTCCTTCATGGACTATTTTGCATAGAAACTTCTATACGTTTTTTTCTTTTTCGGGAAGAAAGAGTTTTTATTTTTCTAAACCACTTCTTTTATTTTTATAATTCTTCTTTCAAATCATTTTTCTTTATTGCCAAATTAGTCTTAATAATGTGAAAAGTGAGAAATTTACATAGTTGGACTCTCTGACGTAACATGTGGACATAAAGTGTTAAGTTCAAGTTGAGACAAACAGTTAAGACAATATGTCTAGACGTTTTATTTATTATGTCTTTAGACAGTGTCATAAGATGAATGAGACACTTCACATTTCCTGATGCTAGACAGTCTCTTATGTATATTTTTATGTTTTGATGAAAACAAAAATTGTGTTAATATTGAAATATCTAAATAGTGATTTTATAGCTTCAGTGAGTGTTTATAGTATGATAAACAATTTATTAGACACTCTAAACATTCTAAACATTTGTAGCACATAGTTATTAGACGATTTAATGAACAAGTTGAATGTGTAACAATTTTTATTTAGAGAGTTGAACAAATTTTTTTTAATATACATATCTACTATATTCTATACTAAAAAAATGTTAAAATTTAAAATTATGAGATTATTCTGTTCATCCTTGTTTTTTTACATCTCTAAGGTTTATCTTTTCTTTGATCAAATTAACGTTTGTAATTATTTTTTATCATGTTTATCTTTCTAAACATAAATATTTTGAACAACTGAAAATCTTTAATGTTTTGTTTTAATATCGTGAAAATTCTGGAAAGAGAAAATTATTAGTTTAAGTTTTGATTTATTTTTTACTAATCCATATTGTGATTACTTTCAAATTAATTTTGTTAGGTTCAAAGAAAAACAAATTGATCTAAGTTTTTTTAGGATCTCATACCAGAAAGATGAAGATAGAAGGTAATGCAAGATTCAAAGTTAACTAATTCGATGATCAATTTCAAATTAAAAGAGATATATAAAAAAATTGAAGGGACAAAATAAAAGTAAGACAAGTCGAGCAATAAAAGTCATATTAGTAATCTTGTTGAAAATATATAAGAGTTGTAGTGAATGTCTAATTTAGTTATTAGAGCATCTAGGCTATTGTGTTGAGTGTTGAACTATTGTAATTCTTCATGTTGTGAAGTTATACACTGAACTTTCTTTGTGCTCTCTTTGAGAATGTATTATTGCTTGTTTGGAGAGTTTTTAATCTCAGGGGAAGGTTAAGAAGTTGTAACCTCGAGAGATGCTAATACTAAATGTAAACTTGGAGAGGTGAAAATACTTGTTGAACCTGAATATATGTGAAAATATTTGAAGATGTGAGAATACTTGTTATAACAAGTTGGTTAGTAGAAGCTCTTAAGCAGTTGCTTAAGAAGACTAGACATAGTCAAGGTTTAGGTGAACTAAGATAAATCTTTTGTGTTGATATCTCTTTACTTCTGTTGCTGTCTTAATTCTCACTATTTGACGACTCACCAGACGATTTTACTAAACAATCGGTTAGACAATCTTCTTATACTTTTATGTTAGACGATCCATTAGATGGTATAACTAGACAATCTAATTATTTGTTGCGAAAATAGTATAAAGGCTTCATTCAACCTCCCATTTTAGAGCAAATTGCACCAACAATAACAACTCTTAGTGGTGCCATATGCAATCACGATTGTGACATTCTCTAGTAGAGCATATCAATTGCAATCTTTTCAAAAGCATTTTGTCTTTTGAGAGAGAGACCTTGATTGAAGAAAACATATCTTCTCGCCTTCTTACTTGAGACTCGTGATTAATTCCTTGGCATAAGAAGATAATCTAGCTCTTTGTTTGAGTTTCCTTCAATTTTGCTATGCTCAATGTTTTTTGAGGTGAATTTGTCATTGTAATTGCTTTATTTTGTGATAAGGGTACATATATAAATAAGGTTTCTAAGTGTAATAGGGTGTTATAAGAGACTAAATAAAGTCTTATAAGGTTCAAAACTTGTGTTCTTAGATTGTTTTTCTTTCTTATTCGATAAGTGACTAGATAGGCATAATGAATTAACTTGAATAATGTAGTTGATTAAATTAAATGTAACTTTTATATATAAATTATATTTTTAATTACCTTTTTGGTCCCTACATTTATGGTCAATATTCAATTTATTACAGTGATTTTAAAAACAATGAATTTGGTCCCAAGTTATTTTAAAAGGTATATAATTTGGTCCATTCTCTTATATTAACATGAACAACTTAAGTGGTAATGAGAAGACACGTATTATGGCATGTTTATAATTAATTATTAATTATATTTATTTTTAACTTTTGAATATTATCTTTCCATCTGCACAAACCCTAATCCCAAATTCATTAGTGAAATCACGATTCATGTAGGTTCAATTTCTCACAATTCTTATCTTTTGGTTTGTCAATCAATACGATGTTGATGTCGAATGCCCATTTATTGTTGTCGTTTTGGGCTTTGGAGATGAATTTGAAGAAGAGGTTGGCAAAGGAGTGTGCATCTGCGGAGCAAATGTGGGTGGCGAGGAAAAGGGTGTAACAGAGAGAGTTACAGAATTTGGGGGAGTGAGGGTTTAGGGACACAAAATTGGAGGAAAGGTTTTGGGAGAGCAGACAATGGACTAGCTTCACCAGATTTGGAAGCTTTTACTGGTTTTTTTCTTCCTCTATCGTTTTGCTTCTTCACCAACAAAGCTTTAGAGACCCTTCATTTTTTGAAAAGATTGAAACATCAATCTCCTAACTCAACCACACTCTCTTAAGCAACAATATCAAATGTGGGATTGCAAATCTCTGATTCAATTTCTTTTTTACATCAATTCTCCCCACCCCTGTCATTTTTTTAGTGGGTGGATCCTTATGTCCAGTTTTTTTTCCAGATTCATCAATTAACTAGATTTCACCTTTTTTCTTCTATTCAACACAACTACAAAGAAACTTGAGATGCAATTTTGATTGATTGAGATATAAAACTCTTTTTTTCTTTTTGTGGTTTGGTTTACGTTATGCATATATTTAATTCAATTAAAGAGTTTTGTTCTTGTCGGTTGACTCGAACGACAGTCTTTGACCATTCTATCTCCGCCTGAGAATCGTGCTTCCTTGATCGAAGAATCTCTCACCTGCAAAGACAAAAGGCGCCTTGATGGCCGTTTGCACTCCGATCCTCAAGTCAGTATAAGGGCAAAGAAACACTAAGTGTATAAAGTAGTTTCAGTCTTAAAAACCGTGTACCTTGCTAGGGTTCTTAACACCCTTTATATAGATTGAAACTAGGGTTTACCTTTGTTCCCTTACCCATGTCTAGGGTTCCTTGGAGAATGTCCCTGCGTCGCTATTACATAATCTTAGCGTAATCTGACACATGGAACTTCCCTTAACTGGAGTGCAACGACTAACATAATGGCCGCCTGGGTACCAACTTGTGCACCAAGTCTCTGGGGCCATCTGTTATGCGGGTGCCCTAAGTATTCACGTGTCATGCATGCAGCTTCCTTCGGAAACCCTAACCCCAATAGGCCTTAACGCCTCCAATGACTGTTTACTCGTGTCGCGCTTGAATGCGCTATACACACCACTTGCATGGATCCCTCGTGACTTAGGTTTTCCTCATATATGATGTTTTCAACTGATAACTGTGTAATTCTAGGACCCACCTTTCGTGGCCCAATATAACTATTCAGACCCTTGACGTCCGATCTCTCCCTCTTCTGGCGAGGTCTGATGTCGATCTCCAACGTCGAGGTCTATGGTACCAATGTCCAAAGACTGACCAACACCCTGATATGTGTATCTGGGGCCCACCTTACATGACCCATCTTTACTATCAGGCACCGGTGTGCGATGTCTGAGATCAGTCACTGGAATCGATGACCGAAGACTGTTCGATACAAGTTTAATAAAAAATAAAATTAAGAATTTATTCTTTTCATTCATAATTTTATAAAATCAATTCACATATCTTAAAATAACCCTATAACTATAATACTTCTTCATACACATATAAATCTCATTCTTTTGTATGCATAAAGTTGAACAGTGTCAGGTTTTCAAAACATAAATCTAAACCCAGACGTTTCTATTAGATAGAATCCAATGTTGTTCAACAAATAACCTATTCACCAATATAAATCCCATCCATTTGAAGCCTCTCCTACTCATGCAAGGAAACAATCTTCTATAAAAATACTTGCTTTGTACTTGTGTTGTCAAATTTTGATTAGTAGTAGGATAGTGTGTTGTAACCAAATCTCTCTCTAAGAAGTAAAGAAAATTAGAAAATGAAGCATAAATGTAAAGAGGATGTTTTAGCACAGGAGGAGCATATGATGGTATGAGAATCCATCATCACCACCCTTGCCACCAAATGTCAACCAAACCCACCAAAACCTTTGCTTACAACCACCACTCCAATTTCTCATAACCACTTCCAATTTCTCATAACAAACTTATAAACCCAAAACACGCACCACACGCCACACACTCACTCTCATCATGGCCACCCAAAACGACGCCGCTTCGCCCACCAAGAAGCCCCAACCCATCCCCTGGACCCACCAAGAAACTGTCCACCTCATCCGCGCCTACCAGGAGAAGTGGTACGCGCTCAAGCGCGGGCCCCTCCGCCACAACCAGTGGGAGGAGGTCGCCGTCGTCGTCGCCGCGCGCTGCGGCTACGACCTCGCCTACCCCGCCAAGTCCGCCCTCCAGTGCCGCCACAAGATGGAGAAGCTCCGCCAGCGCCACCGCGCCGAGAAGAAACACGTCGCCGCCACGCTGCGCCCCGCCGCCTGGCAGTACAACGCTCTCATGGAGGACCTCGAACGCGGCCCCCTCCCCATCTCCGCCCTCGCCCCTTTCCAAAACGACACCGATTCGGACCCCGACGAGGACGCCAATTATCAGAACGATAATGATGGCGATGCGAGCTTTGTCAAGTCGAAGAGTATTAGCTGTATTCTCAGCGAGAGGCCCGTGAGAATGAGAAGCGGTGAAAGAGGGTTTTTGAGGGAGCGTGTTGAAGAAGAACGAGGCGAGGACGACGATGACGATCGCGACGACGTTTTGGCGCTTCCGGCGGAGATTAGGGCTTTCGCTGAGAGGTTTATTGGAATGGAGAGTTTGAAGATGGAGATGATGAAGGAAACTGAGAGGTGTAGGTTGGAGATGGAGAAGAAGCGGATCCAGATGATTCTGGACTCGCAGCGGAGGATCGTTGATTCCATTGGGAGAGCGTTTGGGTCTAACAAGAGGATCAAGATCACTCAACAAATCTGAAAAAAAGGTTTCATTTCATTTCATTTTCCAATTTTAATTCTATGTTTGGATATTCATTACTTCACACACTGTTTTTGCTTACTCCTTGTAGTTAGGGTTAAACATGCTTTTAGGGAAAATGTTCACTTTTGGTCATTTGTTTATGGAAATGTGTCAGGTGTAGTTCCTATGACCAAGTGAGATGGAAGAAGAGATCAAGAGATGGGTTTAACAGGCATGCACTCTGAATTAAAAAACTTATATTGTTAATGAATCAGTGATCATTCTTCACATGATGATGTTTAAGGGTTGCAATGTTAAAAGTGAGCAAACTTACAATCCATGGCAGTTTGGGATTCCTTGACATGTAAAGGACCTTTACTCTGTTCGTATATGTATTATTTATTATTCATTCTTAGAAACATGTTTAACCTTTTTGATTATATTTTCTTGTCTATTGTTTTTGTTCACCTGGTTTATGGATTCATGGTTACAACTAACATGGTTGATCTGCCTGCAGATTGTGAAATATAATGATCGAGATAAGCTCTGATTGGTTTCTACCATGGAAGAGTCTGCAAAACTAGTTGCATAGCATGCTGCTAGATGTTTATTCTATTTATTGTTGCATTTAGAGTCTGTACTATTCACCTCAATGAGGAGGGTAAGTTAATTTTTTACATTAGTTGATTATAATGCAAGCGATGCCTTTACAATAATTGCTTCATTTTTATTGCGTCCTATGAAAAAGTTGTTTACTTATTATAGCTGCTTATCCATGCTAACTGGGAAAGTATTGTGATAGGTCAGAATAAAGAACTTATGTTTTTTCTTCCATTTCTGACCCAGTTTCTATTCCCCTTGTTACATACTGATCTGCTTAATGTGCTCGTTGGTTGTGTTTGTTTTATATTATAACTTTGTTGTGAAAAAGTCAATTCGGATGAATGTTAAACTAGAAACAAACATACCAGAAAACTATCACTTTAAAGGAAGAGTCACAAACATTTTTATCTTCTCTGTCAAATAGTGCATGTTTTTATTTCTCCACAATTGTCCCAATAGAGGTCAATATGTCTGTCTGGAACCAATTCATGACAAAAGTACACAAGTCATTGCTGGAGTGATTTATATCTCTTAACAATTATTTTAATGGAAGTCAAGATTATTAGCAGTTGATTTTATCTGGTACATTTATATGCATCTTGTGCTTATTATGCTGGAAAGGGTTATTTTAGAGCCAAATATTATGCTTGATGGCTTCTGCCCCAGTTTCTTGAGACTAGGGTGTAATGATTCTTTTACTGGTTCAAGGCCGCATTATGATTCTGTTTCTGGTTCAACCCTCCAATAACCAACATATTTTCTTTTCTACCGTAATGGCTACTGCTTTCACTTCTATAAGAACCCCAGGGAAAGGTAGTTATTATGCATTTCTCTATATATCCACATGATGAAAATTTCCTCGCTAAGATTTTTTCAGTATCACACATGCATAGCGCTGTTACAAAACCAAATCTTAGCATAGCGCTGTTACAAAACCAAATCTTATTCCACACGCTAAGAGAAGATTTTGAAATCTTGAAAATCATTTTTGATAATTTTTCTTGCTTAGTTAATACAAAGGAGCATTAAACAACCTTTATATAACCTCAATCAAGTGATCAAAACGGTTAAAAAGCAATTGAAATTATTTAAAACAGTTTAAAACACATAACATAATTCTATTATGAAAACCAGTTTTTTTTCTTCAAAACAATAGATTGAAATAAATTTCTGTTATGGTTTCATGAAAACAACCAGTTCATTTATCGAAATAATCGGTTAATTTTGTTTGACAGCAAAGACAAAACAAAGCTAAGCTTTTCCAAACAATTTTAAAAATCCATATTTTAAAAAAGATTAAGATTCAAATGAACTTGGATCATTTTAAGGAGTGAATTAACAAGTTTTAAACAACTAAACAATACACACACCCAATAGCAAGGTCTTCAAATTGTCCATATGCATTTGGAGACATCAAAGCATCTTGTTCAACAATCTCCCCCTATTTGATGAAGACAAATTCCTGGTTTGTTTGTGTTGTAGTTTTTTAACTTGAAAGGTCCTGCAAAACAAATTTTGTACACATACAAAGCAAGTATACCAGCAAGATAACAAGACACATAGAACCAGTTTTTTGTATAAGCTTTAAAGCAGAAAAACCAATCAATCCAGTGACAAAACAATGTAGCAGAGGTTACAACACAGAAACCACAATTTCTCCCCCTATTTGTCTTCCCAAATAGAATAAGAGAAAAGATTAAGAAATATTTTGAAAATCAAGGATATCCAACTCATTTCTTAAGAAGAAAACCCTTTCTCGAGGTAGTGAGTTAGTGAAGATGTCAGCAAGTTGTTTTTTAGTTTCAATAAATTGAATTTCACAATCCCTATTACTCACATGATCCCTTATAAAGTGGTGGCAAATCTCAATGTGCTTAGTCCTTGAATGTTGAATCTGATTTTTAGTGAGGTTGATAGCACTTGCATTATCACAAGGCAAAGGTACATTGTTCACCTTCAAGCTAAAGTCTTATAGTTGTTGTTTGATCCAAAGAATTTGTGCACAACAACTACCAATAGCTATATACTCAGCTTCTGTAGTTGAGAGAGCCACACAAGCTTGCTTCTTGCTATGCCTAGATATGAGGCTTGCTCCAAGAAGATGATATGTGTCACTTGTGCTCTTTCTATCCATCTTGCACCTTGCAAAATTAGAATTAGAATATCCAATCAAATTTATAGGAGAGTGAGAGGGATACCATAAACCAACATTGGTTGTGCCCTTAAGGTATTTTAGAATTCGTTTGGCAGCCTTGAAGTGAGGTTCTTTTGGATTTGAT
Source organism: Phaseolus vulgaris (assembly GCF_051622355.1). Classification (NCBI taxonomy): domain Eukaryota; kingdom Viridiplantae; phylum Streptophyta; class Magnoliopsida; order Fabales; family Fabaceae; genus Phaseolus; species Phaseolus vulgaris. The sequence continues at coordinate 4,766,189 of NC_143507.1, forward strand.
TGAAATCTAGTACATAGGAAAACAACAAACATGATGTCAGGCCTTCTAACAGTGAGATATAGCAAGGAACCAATCAATCCTATGAATTTGGTTTGATCCACTGTTGTTCCAGCCAAGTCAGCATCCATATAACAACTTGTTGACATTGGTGTGGAGGCCTCTTTGCAGTTTTCCATCTCAAACTTCTTGAGAATCTCCCTGTAGTACTTAGTTTGACACATCCTTCAATTGCTTGACTTACAACCCTAAGAAGAATGATAACTCCCCCATCATAGACATTTCAAATTTCCCCTGCATTGCTGCAACAAATTCTTCACATAGGCAATCATTAGTAGCCCCAAAGATGATATCATCAACATAAATTTGAACCAAGATGATGGTAGATATTGAATTTGTAATAAAAAGAGTCTTATCAATTTTGCCTCTCTCGTAGCCACAAGATAAGAGAAAATTACTAAGTCTCTCATACCACTGTCTAGGGGCTTTCTTTAGACCATACAAAGCCTTTTTCAGTTTGTATACATGATTAGGATGTTGGTGATCTTCAAAGCCAGGAGGTTGGGAGAATAGACTTATTTATTGATGAATCCATTGAGAAATGCACTATTCACATTCATATGAAAAAGTTTGAAGCCATTCATACAAGCAAATGTAAGCAATAATCTCACAACTTCTAATCTAGCCTAAGGTGTAAAGGTTTCATCATAGTCAATGCCTTCTTCTGATTATACCCTTTAGCAACCAACCTAGCTTTGTTTCTAGTTATTACACCAGATTCATCCAATTTATTTCTAAACACCCACTTAGTTCCAATGACATTCATGCAATCAGTTTTAGGAACAAGAAACCTCACATCATTTCAAGTAAATTGATTCAGCTCATCATTCGTGGCAGCAACCCAATTTTCATCTTTAAGTGCATCACAAATGGATTTAGGTTTAATTTGAGATACAAAAGCCATGTGTTTGCAGTACTTTGAGATAGAGTTTCGAGTAGACACTCCCTTATCAATCTGTTCAATGATGTTGTCCACATAAAGGTCTCTAGGAATTCTTCATTCTTTGAGAAAATAATCTTGATGCAGAATTTCAACAGGTTGTTTCGCAGAATCAATCGGTTGTTTTTCTGGACAGGATTCCAGCTTCTGCAGAATGGTGTTCTGATCATCTTCTTCTGCATAATTCTTCAAAGAGTCGTGTTTTATAGGGTTAGTTTTATCAAAGACAACATGGACTCTTCCACAGTCATAAGTCTTTTGTTATACACTCTATAAGTATGACTAGTTAGGGAATAAAAAAAAAGATATCATCCGCTTTTTCATGGAGATAAGGATGTGACAAAACTTTTATACTCATTAAATATAATATAATAACAAGAATGAAAATAATTTTTTTATTAAAAAATAAAAATAAAATAGTATAACTCGTGCACCTTACATTCCCATCCCTAATTAGTCTAAGAATTAATCGAACCTAAACTTGAATCGGGACTGAAATGAGTACGGCAAAAAATAAGCAAATTTAACACATGACACAATTTTTTCCTGTTTATTTTATGAATTTTTTTGGACTTACCATGATTATACATTGGTGAATGAATGATGAGTGATGTCTCACATGTCATGTCATATCAAAAGTTGACATACAATACAAATGTGAAATTAGGACTATAAGAAAGTTTGTTCATAGTTATATAAGCATCAGAAAAACTTCTCATCATAAGCATAATGTGATAGCAATCCTTTGACTTTAAGCCACTCTAACTTCTACCTATAGGAAATATTAATTGTCATGAGCTACATAACAGTGATAATTTGCTAGATGTCAACCTTTCTTTGTGAGTATTTATAAGGTCATACACATAATGATATTGATTGGAGTAGATGAATTAATAAATGAAATTTAAGTTAGTTTTCAGTTGATTAATTCATTAATGTTACACTTGATTATATAGAGTCGTGATAAAAGAAATGAGTGTAAGAAAAATTAAATTAAAGAGAGTATTGAATAGGGAAAACAAAAAAAATATTTATTGTTCAGAAATTTATTTTAAATCAATTTTAATTAAATTTATACATTAACAAATGGTAACAAACAAACACCAATAACGTGGCCCTTTTTATTGACTATGGCATCATATTAATGTTACATACTTTCTTTACTAAAGTGTTGCTATCAACAAACTTATATTTTCTTTAACAACTTGATGAGATAATGCAGGTTTAAAACTTACAAGTTATCCTAAATTGTTAAATTACCATAATATTTAAACTTAATTAACAACTTAGCATTTTCACATCACGAACAATTACCAACTTATGGCTTCATAATTACGAATTCATGGAATAAATTTCTTAATTAACATTTCTAAAATAAAAATAATACAAAATTAAAATTGTCTTTTATTAATTAAAACTAATTTATACATAAACTAGTTTGTATAAACTTTTTTATGTTTAATTTCTACATCAGTTATTTATAGATTAAGTAGCGAAATTTATGCAAATTTTTATATATTTATCTCAATATTATGGAGAAACTTATTATCTAAAAAAGCCCTTAAAATGATAGAACGGACTAGCTCAATCCATTTGGACTTCACTGAAAGTAGACCCTAAACCCACCACAATTTAAAAAAATAGAGATTTTATTTAATAAAATTAGTTTAAACCAACAAATTTAATAATATAGTCTAAACTTCAATTTAATATTCACTCTTGTTAGTATTATAAAAATTAAATTTATCAAGTAAACTAACAATAATAACTCAATATACTTGGAGATTTAAAATATTAAAAAACTACATATTAAAAAATTTAAATTTAAATTCCTGAAATATTTTTTATTTATTTTGAATGGCCAAATCCCACAAACTACCCTTACTTAAAACTCATACTGTTGGTTGATACACAAGGAGAAGGTAGTGGGAGATTTTTTCTTAAACTTAAAATGATTACAAAATTGAGAATTTGCATATATACAGATGATATCATTGGGAAACTTGTATTCACAAAAACTTGAATTGGCTTTTGCCAATAAAAATGATTTCTATCCCGATTATCTAGAGTAATAATACATTGACTAATCTAGTAAAACAAAAATAAAGTGTTTCTCTACAGATGAGAAGGTAAAAGAAAAAAGGAAAAGGAGGGGAAAGTACAAAGGAACCAAGAGACGATCCTATACAAAAAGACCTCTATACTCGTCTCTTTCTGAAAAAAGAAAAATGGGGGGTCAACCTTCTAAGAACACTGTTAATATACAAGATTTGCAAAACAAGAACAAGATAAGCAATGATGCATGCCAATATAACTTCAGTTAGTACATCAACAGGACCTGTGCAGAAACAACGAATATCTGTTTCCATATTCCACAGTCCCCATGAATGGTCAGCTTCATCTGCACAAAACCCTACAAATGAGGTCTGTTTTTCTTTTTTTTCATCTGACAAAAAAAAAAAAGAAGATAAGACCACTTATTAAAGAACAAGCAAGCAAGAAAGCCAACACACATGAACAGCACAAATCTGAAAAACAACTGTGATGAAATCTTCCAACCTAGGCAACACTTAATGAGACTACCGTCACTGGATTCATGAAATTCACAGGGATCAGACCTCAATACACATTAGCCAAGACAAATTACTTATATGAAACTAATCTCTGTACATATGAACAATTATCATTAATAATGAATTTAAAAATACATCTCTTCTATGAGATGTAATCATGAAAATCGATGCACTTAAACAGTTTGTGTTGGAGAGTTGCTAATGACATGATATCAGAGCCTCCTTAACGAATTGGCGACGAGTTAACAGCTTTCAAACTCCTGAGGTGATAAACCCAAGGTGAAGAACTTCACAAAAGGACAAGAGACTTTATAAGACTTGGTATGACTAGACAAGACTTTAAAGGAATCATTCTTATTTTAGTTTAAATAAAAAAAAATTGTTGTTTCCAAGTAACCTTTTGTAGCATTAATCTTTTTCTTTTAATAAAAATGAGAGTACTAAAGCATCACTATGTTGTTTGTGACCCCAACTATGTTAACACCAACATCAATCATATGTAGCACCTCAGAATATCACAAAAAGAGAAGAGGAAAATACAAAAAATAGTGAGGGTACCAAACCTGACCCATTAATCGCAAACAGTATAAAAGATAAAATCAAATCCATCCCTGGAAAACTCAGTACAATGATTACCCTCTCTAAAATATGCAAAAAATGAATACACGTAGTATTACTATTTACAAAACAATTCAACCATCTACAACTAAGATCCCAAGGAATAATAGAAGTATTGAATTGAGCTTGAATAACATGTTGAGATTCACACTCAATAGAAAGTTTAGTCCAACCTTAGAAGATAGCAACCTTTTGTAGCATTAATCATATAAACTCCAGTTGGTTCTAGTTTTGAGGATACTGTGCTAGAGTCTGACGACGACTGTGCACCTGAAGGGTTGGTGGAGGTGGTGGATCTTTAGGTGCACTAGACACAACAAGTAGATCAGATACAACAGGAATATTGACTTGATCAGTTGGAGACACAAGAGGAGAAGGAGAAGACTTAAAGTAAAGGGAAGACTCAGTGAAGGTGACATCTATTAAAATGAAATAGTTGTTAAGTGAGGAACATTTATATCTTTTTTGGGATCTAGTGAATCCTAAAAAGACACATTTACATGAGATAGTAGATAACTTATCAAGTCCAAGACTAAAATTATAAACAAAGCATGTAGACCGGAAAACTTTAAGGGATAAGGGATCAAAAGGTTTATGAAGAAATAAGATAGAAGAATTTTGTTATCTAAAACCAAATATGGCACTTGATTAATGAGATAACACGCACTAAGAACACCATCACCCCAAAAACCTTGAAGAACCTCATCATGAATTAAAAGTGAGTTGTTTCAACAAGATATCTATTCATGCGCTCAACCGCACATTTTGTTGAGGTTTATAAGCACATGAGATTTGGTGAAGAATGCCATAAGCCATAAAATGTTTTTAAAAGAATGAGAAAGATACTCATGGGCATTATCACTACGCAAGGTTCAAATAGAAACTTCAAATTCATTTTTTATTAAAAAGATTGTAATACAAAAAACAACTCAGAACATTTATCATGAAAAACAACCAAGTACATCTTGAATAATCATCAATAAAAGTAACAAAATACTAAAATCCTAAATTGGACTTCACAGGACTTGGTCCACAAATGTCAAAGTGAATTAAGGCAGAAGGAGACGAAGAACGTTGTGAGACACTACTAGAAAAGAACTACAATTGTGTTTCCCAAAAGGGCACATTTCAAGACAAATTTGATAACTTGGAACAAGTTATTGCATCTTGGCAAGATTAACATGAACTAGCTAGGCATGAAGGAGAAATGAAGAATCCATTTTCGTGTCAACATGTGCAAATGTTCATAGGTGATAAAGGCCGTGAGACTTACATCCGATGTCAATCATCCATCCCAAACTTTGATCTTGTAAACAAACAAAATCTTTGCTAAAAGAAATAATACAATCAAGGGTGGTGAGATGACTAATGAATAATAACTTAAAGGGAGACCTAGAGACATAAAGAACATTATTAATGCATAAAGAAGGAAGAAGACTAATAGTACCAACACCATGTAATAAGACCCTACAGTCATTGGTCATGGTAACAGAAGGTAAGTAACCCAAAGTAGATAGGGAAGAGAAAAAATTTGTTACCAATAATGTGATCTGTGGCACTTGAGTCTAGGACTCAAGGGCCAAGAGAATTGGAGTGAGTGAGGCCAAAAAAGATGTAGTTGTATGGGCAACAAAAGTAGTGGAATCAGAGTTTTGATGATCTTCATACCATTTGAGAAATTCATTGAAAATAGCAGGTTGGCTTGAGGTATCAAGACAAGTAGAGCCCACAGTATGGTTGCACAAGAGCAATTTGGACAACCATAGCATATCGAGGAGGAGGACCATGTATGTGAATTTTGTGGCCTAGCTTGTGACAATGATCATACTTGTGATGCCCTTTGCCCGACGAGGGCGATTCCAATCATCAAGATGAGATACCAAAGCAGAAGAGTCGTAAGCAGAAGCAAGTATATCAGTGATTTGATTACTTAATACACGTAGAAGGGTGGAACAAGTAAAAGTAAATTGGGCAAAACAAGGGATCCCAAAATCTGGTTGTGGACATGGGAATAATCAAGAAGTTCATCTAAGGACAATAACATGAAGAACTTGGACCTTTGCTTGAGTTCTTGAGAAGAATTGAAGGCAACACGCAATAAATCATTGAAATAATGAAGAGCAACATTTACTTTACCCATATATTCAACAATTGTACCATCAGGACGTATGGGGGCAACACAATTGAGGAGATTTTGACATACCATAAAGACTTTGGATATCATTGGTGTACAATATTTGGCCTCTACCCAAACTTCTGAACATGTCTCATAAGCACGAAATATTTGTTTTAAAGATGATTGAATAGTAGAGTTGAGATTAATGCATAATTGAACATTAAAACCTCAATTTCAATAATATTATAAGATGATCACATAACTCTTATTCTTAAGTCATAGTTTAATGTCTGAGGCCAAGTATCATAATTAGTGTCATCCAATTTGTTAATAGATAGATGAACATTGACATAATTAGTATAGATTGATGGATCAATCATAATGGCTACAGAGGATGCCATAAATGAAGAGGAAACCACCTTATAGGAGACAGAGAAAGCCTAGGAATCAAACAGACTACAATCAACAGGACAAGGACAAATCCAGATGGGGACGACGAAGCGACCCTGTCAATGGTAATCGCTGCCGGAACAGACGTTTGACGCGCCACCACACTTGGCAGAAAGAGGTGAAGTGGTGCGACTGTGGGGAAGCACGTGAGAGTGCCTAAGGGCTCCAATTGCCGCGATCCTTGTAGTGTGGTGGTCACCTGGCCGAGACAAACAAAATGGCAGTGTCGCCAATGCAAGCGACAACGATGGCTCAGCGGCTGTGGCAGTAGCGGAAAATAGTATCACCGGTGAACAATGGGTTTACCAGGAAGGTAAGGATTTTACCCTAGTTCTAGATACCATGTTAACATAAAGTAAAAAGTGATATAGGATTAATTCCTTGTGCAACACATAGGGTTATGTATTTATATTTACGAATCATAATAAATATATGGGCTAAGCCCATTACATCTAACAAGAGTTTCTATGTAGTGGATTGTATGTAATGTTCTAAAATGATACCTAGTATGCCAATTTATTCCTTTCTCATTACCATTCAACAGACTCAAGAACAGCAATAATTTCTAAGAAAAATATGCAGATATTGTAAACAAAGTGAATAAATTAATGATATGATCATTCAGGAAAAAGCTTTCATCTAATGTCAACACTGGTTCCAAGAAACTGTGTATGACAAATGTGTTTCATATGCCTGTGGTGAAAAAACACATGACCCTGCCCCGTCCAAAAGAGTCAAACAAACAAATGAAATTCAATGATATATTTGCACATATACAAGCTAAACAGTAAAAAAAATATAGAATTACCTATACACTGCTGTCAATAAGGAATTGAAACTCCAATCCTGACAGAACAGAGCACTTGGCTGCTCCATCCATTGGAAAGCATCATTCAACATTAGAATTAGGTGGCTGGATAAACATACTGCTCTTCCCTGATTGTAGATGCTGCATATGTTGTTGAGGTTGTAAAACAAGATCTTTGGGAGAATATTCCTCTTTCTCATGCTGTTGCTGCTGCTCAGTCTGATATGGCTGCTGAGATAGGAGGGGTTGCGATGACTGTTGGAGAGGTTGTACCTGACGTTTTTGCCACTGTGTATCAGAATTATGTGCATGACAAGTCAAGCTAACTGATCTTGGCTCCAATCCTTGACTAGTTGTTGGTTGCTCATTTCCAGTGGAATTTCCAGCAGGTGCATTTCCCAAGGAGTTCATTTGAGTGGTTTGATTGTTCATAGTGGAATCAAATGGTGGTTCTTCTGTTTTCCATTGAGAAGATACTGTGGTAATAACTGGTACAGCACTAACAGGATCCATACAACTCTGAGCCATTGTAGCACAGGTGCTAACCTGGGAACCGCTGTTTGCAGGCTGTTGATCAGCTTGAATTGGATCAGAATTTAATGACTCGGAATGAACAGGATGTTTTAGCGGCAACATTCTCTGAATGTTTGTTTGAGTATGATTAATTTTCTTAGACTGAGTCTGTGGCTGCAGCTGATGGTGGTTAGAAGCAATAACAGCTGGCTGTGGAGGTGACAACAACTGGCCTGATGAAGCTGGTGAAACTTGAGCTTGAACACTAGTATCAGAAGGAATACGAAGTTGCTTTGACGAAGTGGTTGGTGACCCCGAATGAAGCCTCTGCGGCAACTGTGAATGATTTGAAGAATGAGCATGACCCAAAGGCTTCGATGGCTGATTTGGGTTTAAACCAGATCCCGGATATATATTTTGACCTTGCATCATGTGTAAGATTTGGTCCCCTTTTTCACCACTTAGATGAGAAGTATCCACAGAGAGGTTTGGATGGACCAACATACTTCCTCTTCCCATTCCCTTCAGAAGTTTTGCCTGCTGTTGAGACTGAACATTATGCCGTTGATTAGGATGCTGCCTACCAGATTGTTGATACTGCTGTGGCGGCAGTGGCTGCTGTGACGGATGTCGTGGGCGTTGCTTTGTTGCTTGGTTAGTCAGCCCACTAGCAGGAGAATTTCTGCTAAACGCAGGTTGTGACTGGTGAAGTTTCTGCTGTTGGAGCTGGGATGACATGGGAGTCAAAGGGGATGGTGGCGTTATAGGTGAATGTGGGACTTGCTGAGAAGAATTTTGTGGTTGAACTTGAGAACTGTTTTGCAATGGTGATGATATGGGAAGTTGAGACTTTGCCTGGACATGTGGCATCAATGCATTTGATGCAGCAAGCTGGTGCTGGTGCTGGAGATATCGTTGCTGCATTTGCCTTTCCTTTGCTAACCGAACAGAATAGGCTTGCTGCTGTGAATTAGTATGACTTGGACCTTGAAGATGAGGGCGAGGATTACTAAGATGGCACTGCTGCTGCGAGAGTTGGTGTGACTGCTGTGCATGTCCTGGATAAGGCTGAACAGGCGCTGTTGTCTGATTGCTAAAGGCAGAACTCAGCCCACATAGAGCAGGAATACCTTGAGTGTTCCCTTGGGTGACCTGCATCTGAAGCTCTGCAACCATCATTTGTCTTTGATGTTCTGGGTTATGGCCGGGCTAATGGCAATAGGAAAAAGTCATTAGTAGAAATAAATAAGATCACCATAAATGTTAAGAAATAAACCAAACACCTAACAGCCCAAGAGAGGCATTATAATTATAGTGAAAACAAAATTTGAGTCGGTTGGGAATATAAGATTCATAGCCACGAGGTGAAGTACAACTTAGGCACATCTTTGTTTTTGGCATTTCACAAAGATTTTTAAAAAATGGCTTTTTGGTTAAATTCTCTCTGCAATTTGATTATTAGCTTCTGTGTGAATACATAATAAACTTAATCAATTCAATCCTAATATGATGGAATAAGAATACTTCTCACCCTCATCATATGTAGAGTCTCATGAGGTCTTAAAATTGAGTTGCCTGCTCCAGGGCCAACTCCAGAGTGCATAGTTCCGGGGCTTGGCATTCCAACCATACTAGAGGAAATCATGCTTCCGGAATTAAGCATCGATGGTGATGCCATTCCTTGAAACCCTGGCCTAGACATTGCCATGGCTTTGTTAATTCCACCCATTATGCCCATGCCATTTCCACCAGGAAGCATGCGGACACCATGATCACTTCCAGAAAGTGTCCCAGTAACTGAAATGCTCTGCTGAATGTTTCTTCCAGATAACATTTGATTGTATTGTATTCTCTGTTGCTCATCCACTGATGAAGGAGAATTCCTCGGAATTCCATATCTACCACCCCTGGAACAATCACATCAATTGATTGTATGGCAGTGCACAAAATGTTATTGCACAATAAGAATCATCGGCAATGAAACTGCACACCTGACAGATGCTGTGGTTGGACCAGATGAAGATGACAAGTTATGGCCAAGAACCATACCAGAAGACCCAGGTAGTGAAGAGTTCACCCCAGATGCGGGAAGCATTGACTGTACAGAACCTTGATGTGGTAAAGTCAGACCACCAGGATGAGAACCTTGGTACCCTAGGGCTGGGACATCTGGGTTTATTTCTTCAGCTTCACAGAGATCAAGTGGCCTTCATCCGGGATTCAAACAAAAATTAAATTCTCGTGCTAAACAATCTAATCATGTGTACCGATATTTTAAAATTACAAGAAAAAACCAACTACAGTTAGATGAGCAGAGTAGACAATGCAACAGAATCCAAATTATAAAATGTCTTTATTGCCCAGAAAATAAAATAAAAACTTACGTTAAAAGATTTCCATTCAGGTTGTTGGGACTGGTTAGGGAAAGAGCCATCACATGTGAATTATGGGCAGGCACTAAATGTTTTGAATCCTGGTTATCAACCTGCGTTAAGAAAAAGGAATTGCTCCAAAAATAGGTTGAAGAAAGTATATAACTAAGAATCATGTCAGAAAATAGACATATTTTGTATATAGCTACAATTCTGCTCCATGCAGACATCAGTTAGACATATTTTGTATATAGCTACAATTCTGCTCCATGTAAACAATATTCTTCGGAAGTAATCACCTAATATCTAAGATATGTTACAATATCAACCTAATATCTAAGATATTTTAATAATCTGTGTATCTACTTATCTCTCTTCTCATATAAATAAAAGTAAAATACACTTTGAGTACAAGAATTGTAGTATTTAATGTCATTTATTATGCAGTCAACTTTACTTATATGTAAATTAATTATTTTTTCCTTATATAATATTAACTATTGTATTTAATAAACATTATATGTAATGTTAATGATATGTTAACTATTATATTTATAAATAAAATATACTTATTGTATTTCATATATGTAATATGTTTACTAAACTGACATTGATAATCATATCACTACATGAAATTCATGTTGAAGTTCCACTAACAAACTATAATTGAGCATTAACAGCACTAAAAGTAACCATCTATCATCTATTTCCCAATGAACAACCAATCTAATTTAACCATTGATATTAGTGATTGAATGAGTATTGTGTACAGGAGCAGTTATTCGACTGCCTCCTTGAGTGTTAGTGTTCTGTTACAGGTAGTTAAAAAACTATTAGCCATCTGTGCTTTTAGTTATGACAGCTATGCATTCTATCATGTATAAATACACAATTGTACTCTCTTTGCCAGTAGTATGCTAATAATATTTCTCAGAATCACTTTTCCAAATTCTCTGCTTCTCTTCTTTCCCTCAAACTCTAAGTGAGAAATAAGAAGGTAATGTTGCCAAGATAATAAAAATTCAAATCATGAATCAAAAAGCCTATTTTTCAAATTGTGAATTGAAGTGTATCATGAATCCTAAGATGTCCAATAATTAAAATAACGTATACCGCTAACAACGGTGTACGTGCCCAATTTTAAGTCTCTACATCTTATAATCTTTCCTGACATAAATTTTTTGGATTCAAACCTGATTCTTTAGGTAATGTTGCTTCTGTCCAATCTTTATAATTTTCTCAAAATGAGACTTCAATGTATCCTCCTCCATTGGCCCCTGTAACCGTTGAAACAGCTGCCTGGCACTACCCTGCTAAAGATACGAAAGATTTACCCAATTAAAGCTACTGAATAACATGACATTTCCCCAATATCCAAATAATACATGAAAAATGAAAAAAATTCCATGCCTTAGGAATTCCAGGTAACGTAGAAGGATAAGACTGTGAAGACCCTGAATCTTCAGCACTATCTGCACCATCCCCAGTAGTTCTATCCATTAAAATTTTATGACGCTCCTTGCACTCTTTTGGTTTGCGAAAGACGCACTGGAAATATTGTAAAATGTCATGATCAGCAAAATTCCAATAAAAAACTAAAATAACCCACCAAATAACAGATTAAATGAAATTTTAGCATTTAAAGTATCATAAAGCAAAGCATCATAGCTTCAAGAGTATCACGCAAGAAGCATGGTAGTTAGAATCTTACGATTCGTACGATACGAATCGCGTTTCGATTCAAAACAGGACCTTATCGATTCAAATCGGGTCCTGAATCGTTTTTGGGCATGAATCGGACCATGAATCGCGTGAATCGCGGATTCTCAATTCTATTTCCGATTCGGTTCCGATATTTTTGAATCAATCATATTCTGGAAAATTCGAAAAAGGAAACGAAAGATAGTGAAAATCCGAAAAAAAAGAAGAAAGATAGTGAAAATCCGAAAAAGGAGATGAAAGATTTAATTTTTTCCAAAAATCTCAAAAAACATAATAAAAAGAAAAAAATGGACATTCACAGAGACCATGAATTTGCCTATAAAAGATCGCAGTGGGGAGAATAGAAAAGTCATGAACATTTTACCTTCATATTTTTTTATTTTTGATTTAAAAATATATCATATTTTATCTATTATGTATCTTACGATTCATAATAAGATTTGATTCACGATTCAAAAAAATCAAAAAACGATTCACGATTCGAATCTCGATTCTATAACCCATAATAGTTAGTATCTTACGATTCACGATACGTATCGTACGAAACGATACGGTTTCACCCTCCCACGATACGAATCGTTTGAAGAATCTTTTTCGTCCCTGAATCTTAGCTGTATCGTGCGATTCGCACGAAGAATAGCTGAATTGCGAAACAAAACGATTCTGTATTGTGTGAATCAGTGTAGATTTTTAAAAAAATAGTAAATAAAAGAGATAGACAGAATTTGTTTAATAACATGTATACACCACATTATTTTTTTAGAGGTTGTTTTGGTGAAATTGTGTGGTATATATATATATATATATATATATATATATATACATATATATATAATTTATTGTATCTTCCATGTATACATATCTTATATATTTAAGTATATATTACACTTTTTAATGTTTATGAATCTTGTGATTCACGATACGAAACGATTTACGATTCATAATATCAGCTCTCCGATACACTACTTGTATCTCGATTCTACTACCATGCTATAACCATGGCAAGAAGTAACATAAAACATTAGAATGATTTTGCATGATAGTCTAATGGAATATGCCATGATTTAGAAAAAAAAATTCCAGCAACGATTGCCCCTTTCCTCTAAAACCATCCATATTACATATCAGTACCTTGATTTGGAGAGCACTATTGATAGCATCACTTACGAGCTCCCAGTTTGGACCCATATCATGCGCCAGGACCACAAGAGCCTGCAACAGGTAGGGCAATAACGGTAAGCCTTTCAGACAATTCATAGATATTCAAGTATAAATATTTATTCAAAAAATGAGAGAAAAATTGATAAGGCAAATGAATTCCAAACCACCTGATCTTCAAATAGTGACCAAGGACTTCCAGAACCAGGCTGTCCAGCAGAAATCTAATAGCAAAAAATAATAAAAATATGATAAGAGAAATAGAAAAATCGCAGATACAAAAATTGCCAGTACTTGAGCATCTAAATTCATATAAAAAATTTACCTTCAGAGATTTAGCTTTCCTGCCCCTGTCTCTTCCACTAATGATCTTAATAAACTTATTAGGAGTTGACAAGTTACTCATTTGTGAAGCAGCAGGGGAAGGAATAGAATTAGTCAGTGGCACAATATTGTCCAAAGGATTATCAAGTGGCCTCATTATCTTTGGCTTCTTTCCATTATGTTGCCCATACAAACCTTCAAAACAGAAAGTTGAATTCGCAAATCATTAATCATGAAGAAAATAGAATACACATATAAAATGTAAATAAAAGAAATTTCCAGATCTATGATAAAATTACAAGTAGCTTTACCACCACTACCATTAGATTCAAAGTGATGACTATCCCCTCTCTTCTTGGACTGATCCCTCTGCATTGAGAAAACATCACAGAATAAGCATTAAAAATTAATATTCAATAGTTTATATAATAAAGTAGAAAATACATATATAAGATGGGTTTACATAGCAATCCTAGATTCAAATTGTTATAACAACTTTCTGATGTTCCTAAGAAGAAAAAATAAAGACAGACACAGACTCAACCTTCTGACACAAAAAACATTTGGAGGGTCAGTCTCTTTCATGTATGTTATAATTACAGAAATAAGAAACTATTCCTATATAATAAAAATTGTCTAGATTATGTATATATTATTATTATGAACGATTTTATTTATTTCTACCGTTGGGCCTTAACTGGAGCGAACTAAGTTCCATTTTGTGGCCAAAAATGGCCACGCATGAGTCACAGTCCAAGATTGACAACCTCTAGTGATCCTCCGAACCAGTTTTATCAATATTTTATTGTTAAGTTCCCTAAAACACAAAAATTGTCTTTCACTGTGGCCAACTTTTCCATTGAGACACCCTTCGCTCACCACCTTTCCAATGTGTTGGCCCCTATTTAGTCCTAGATATACTGTCCCCATATTTGTCCCATAATGCACTGACCCTGCTGTCTTAGATACACTGGCCCCGGCCTTTTCCCAGATTTACAGACCATGCCTTTGTTCTTGATGGACTGGTCCAAACTATGTCCCTATATACACTAGTCCCATGTGTCTTAGAAGCACAAATCTAGCCCCATCTTCGCCCTATATCTGCACTGGCCTTGTTTTTATCTCAAAAACCATTTTAAAACTTAGTATCAAGTTTAAAAATTTTGGGTCTTCAATAAGATTAGATTGAAGCTTTAGAATGTGGTTTAGAGAAGGACAGGCCTGCTTTACTTGCCATGAATTGTGTCTAGGGTTGATGATCATTCTAGCTATCTAGATAAGCTCTTTTTTCTCTAGCTTCTCCGGTATCCAGGAGTTTCTTTTCCAACTAATGGTGGAGCTCAATTTTTAAGTTCTTTATTTTCAATTTGAGGGGAAGTAATTTATTTTTAAGGCATTTCATTGCTGTTGTGAATTGCTTGTTTAATCACACATGTAAATCCTTTATTTATAATCATTCAATGTATAATATAGGGAAACCTCATAATAATGGCTTATAATGGAGAATAGCTCTATCAGTTGTAGATATTTCCCTAATTACTATGATCAATCATATCTTTTACAATTTTCTTCTAACAAGCTAAAGCTTAGTAAGCTTCAACTTGATGCGGAGTGATATCAATATGAAAAATATTTTTGATATTATCTTAGAATGTTTTGAGTATCTGGATGATCACTTAAGATTTAGTCTTCTTTACAATGCCAGAAATTCTTATTCTGTTTCATAATATTGAAAGATGAAGCCTACTAAGGGAATTTCACTGAAAAAGGTTACCTGTTCATTTAGGACAACATAATCCAATTGCCACCCCTGATCATACGTTGAACCCTGCAGAATAATTGTAAGCAAATGCAGCTGAAATACAGATTCTGTAATAAATCAAAAAGCACCTTCACCACATGTTCAAAAATAATTATCTCTCAAGTTATATAAATACAAAATGATTATTACCAAAGTCTTTGCCTTCTTCTTCTTCTTTGTTTTAACAAATGTTTCTGCACAATCATAAGATAACTGTTTTTCAAAATCTGCAACTGACTCCACCTCAGAACTTTTCTGGATCAGGGGTCCAGCATGTAAAGTACTCTGGTCATCATGAAAGGAATTAGTATCACCACTTGAAGCATCCGCCTTAGCTTGAGCTTGTACTGTCCCAATGTTAGTGAAAGGGCTTACAACTCTATGCCTAGTAGCAGTACGCATGCGCTTTGTTGGTATTGACCCAACATTTAAACTAGCAGGTCTTTTTCCAAACATGATGGATGGTTGAGATCCAGTTGTATAGTGTACATAAGACAAATCAGCACCAGCATCACCACACCTAGGAGCATAAGACTTCAAATTTTTATGCTTCTTCTGTGCAGATTTTGATGATTTGTTGCCCTCATAGACACTGGGCAAGTAATAAGTGCTATTTTCTCCTTCTTCCTCATCATATCCATTCTCTTGGGATCCAAACTCTATTTGAATCAATAAAAGAAAATAATGACAGGTTCCAGAATGACCAACTAAGGACAAAAATACAAAAAATGCATGTAGTCCTAACAGTACCTGCTGTGGTATCATACACAGATGTTTCAACTTCCTCTTGCATGCTACTCCCAGTTTTCTGAAAATGTTTATTCTATTGTTTCAACAAGTTAAATTACAAAATTGTGTTTCAATAAATATTAGAACTAATGACATAAACACATTTCTGAAATGGCTTTGCCTTCCAGGAAGGAATAAAACATAGTAACCAAGCATTTTCCGTCTTTTTTTTCTAATGAACAGAGTAGCTGAGAATCTTTGATCATACATTACCTCAAAATGATGGAAATGAGATTCAATAGCTTTTCTATATATTTCCATTGCAGTAGGAGGAACTTCATAGAAAAGATTTTCCTATAAATTTAAACATGTGAAATAGTTATTTGCGTACGTCAGTTATACAACAACAAAAGCCTTTCCCCACTCAGTGAGATTTGCTTACATTGACTATACCAAAATAATGACAAAAGCACTCCATAAAACTCATCTATTTAATAAAAAAATAAGATTAAAACACCACATCCAGTGGAGTTGAAAAAGAACATTCCATTTAGATATAATATAATATGTTGGACAAAATGAAAATGTGAACCATATACAAAAAGGCATACAAAGTTGCAAAGCTAACATCAAATAAATATTTTAACAATATTAAATCAGAAATCAGTTAAAAAAAACACATCCAGTAGAGTTTAAAAAGAATACTACATTTAGATATAATCTGTTGGGGCAAATGAACACATATGACACAATCATGTACAAAAGGCAAGCATACCCAGTTGCAAAGCTAACATCAAATAAATATATTTAACGAGAATTATAAAGTAAGTTGTTCCATACTTCATTAAGATGCTCATCCCATGACATATCAACAGTGCTTGAATCAAAAATCTTTTCAGGAGTTGTTGGTGCCTCCGCTTGAGAGGAAATTCCATGAGACCTATTAGCCTTTAGAAATCTCAAAGCATATGCATGCACTTTACGTGCAGCATGTTTTACAGAATTTTGTCCCTCCACAAATGTGCTTGTTTCCTGAGGAAAATCACCAACATTTCAAGCATCAATAATAAATAGCTCAAAAAAATAAATGAAGATGTTACAAACAGTTAAGAAAAAGTAATTAACCATCCCAAAATTTCCCCCAAAATAAAAAGAAAAATGTAATAGTTCTTAATTTGAACCTCTAGTGCTTCCTAATCTCATAAAAGATGATAAAAATGCATTTGGAAATTTACTATTTTTGTCTTAGGGTTTACATAAATATAATACTACCCGATCTCATCAAGCAACACCTAAATGTATTTGAACAAACAATCTCTAACCACTTTATTCCAGATTCTGCAAGGCATAACATCCAACTAAGGATGTTCTACACCCACTCTAGCATGATTTCAATTTGAAGTGCATCAAATTTTACATACATAAATAAAATATTATAAACCAAATTGTAGCATGATAAGTATACAAGTACTTGGAGAACCCACCCTCAAAAGCAAAAGGGGGAGAACCAATTACTTAAATACTTCACCGAACATCTCATACTGCTTGATATAGGACTTAAACACCCCATAATACCAAGTTCCTATCATAGCACCGCCCCTAAAAGCTAATGTATCGGTGGCTTTCACTCCACTTAGTCGCACTTCATTTAACTCCTCATGGGTTAGAACCTTCCACGAAACAGAACTCTCCATAGACAACCCATTCCAAGAAACTGACAATTATAGGATTCAACTTATAGAATGAAAGATTTTGGCCAAATGAACTAGCAAATGAGCAAGTATTCTATTAAATGTCTATTGATCAATGTGACCAAGGCATACAATAAGGTATCCAAGAGACCCCTCCTCTCCTTAAAACTTTTGAATCAATTCTTAACCCCCAACTACCACCCCTTATCTTCCTATTTATAAGCTATTCAGTTACAACTGTGGTTCCCCTCTATTAGCCCTCATACATTCTCTTAACCACTAGTCTCCTATCAATACTCCCCCCTAAAAACTTTCACCTTGTCCTAAAGGTGAAAATCTGGAAAATAAAGTTGAAGGTATTCAGTTGTTTCCCATGAGTTGTCACAATCAGGTAGCTGAGCCCAGTTCACTAGAACTTCCAATTGTAACATAGGCATGCCCCCAGCTTATTGTAGTTGAGCCCACAATAAGGCATGCCCCTGCCTATTGTAACATAGCTCCAGGATATCTTCCAATTGAGGTTGGTTACAATACTCAATCAAAGCAGCAGGAGCAGGCATTTGTTGCAGATGATACTCAGCTGGAATTTCCTTCCTAAGCTTTCTAACACTAAACACTAGAGGTAATGAGAGTTTATATGCAACTGAACCTATTCTTTCCAACACCTGAAAAAGGCCATAAAATCTGGGACTCAATTTATCATTCCTCCTCTTGGCCATGGTCTTCCATCCAGACTTTAGATACACCAAAGCTTCCTGCTCTAGTTTCACATACCTCCCCTATGTTTATCTGCTTGCTTCTTCATCCTTTGTTGCTCCATATTAAGATTTTTCTGCAGCTGTTCAAGGAAAAATATCTCTGTTTTCCATCAATGAATTTACTGCTTCAACCGATGATGGTAAAGTAAAGGGGCCCTTAAGGATAGGTGGCAGGTCCCTTCAATATAATGCCTTGAAAGGAGTCATCCCTATGGAGATATTAAAATTGGTATTCAACCACAATTATGCCCAAAACAACCATTTAGGCCAAGAACGAGGTTTATCTCCTGCAAAACAGCATATGTATACCTCAAGGCATCTATTAGGCTCTAAAAAACCTGAATGACCACCCTGGATGACCACCCTGGGGTGGTGAGTGAAATTCTGATATAATGGTAGGAAGCTTAGAAAACTGCTTAAGCAACATCAATCTATCCTTGAGAAATTGGCAAGGGACTATGACCACAATGTGACTTGTATAATTTGTTTCATCTGGTGCAATTTTATTCTCTCAAACCTCCCATTCAGAAAATTTTAAACCTGATAAAGCTACATACATCATCTTCGAGAGAGAGCATCAGCTGCTCTATTTGAACTTCGTGATTTGTACTGCACTTCAAAGTCAAAACTGAGCATTTTTTGGAAGTCAATTTAAATTGATTCTCCCCCATAACGCTTTAGTCCTCTGATCTATTTTGATGTAAAATACTGACCAAGATAATGTCTCCATTTCTGCCCTGCCATCATAATTGCCATCAACTCTCTTTCATAAGAATATTTTTCTAGGGCCCTTGGGGTGGATAACTGTTGGCCAAAACAAGGAACTGGTCTTCGTCCTTGTAACAACATTGCCACCACTCCCTTACTTGATGCACCCTTTTCAACCCTAAACAACTTGAAGTAATTTGGGAAAGCCAAAACTGGCAAAGAAGTCATGGTTCTTTTGAGCTGATTGAAAGCATTTTCAGCCATACCATACCAATGAAAGTCAATCTTTCTTGAGTAGTTTTGTAAGAGGTCTTGCAATCACCCATACCCTTTCACAAAACGGCTATAGTAAGTAGCCTGTAATTCTCAAAAAACCTCTCAACCCTTTTACTTCCTTTGAAATTGGCCAATTTACCATTGCCTCCAATTTCTATGAATCAGCCCAATACCCCCTATGCAGAAACTGTGTGCCCCAAATATTCTACTTTTGATATCCCCAAATATCACATTTCTTTTTATTTTCTACAAATTCATGTTTCTGCAATAATTGAAAAACCTTCCTTAGTTGTGTCACATGACTTTCCTCATCTTTGCAGTATATTAGTATATCATCAAAAAATACTTATACAAATTTCCTCAAGTATGTTTTAAGGACATCATTCATCAAGCTTGGAATGTAGAAGGTTCATTGGTTAGGCCAAAAGACATTACCAAATTGTTTTAGGTATATCGTCCTCCTTCATTCTAATAGCCTGATTTAAGATCCAACACGGAAAAAATTATTGCACCTGTCAACTTATCCAACAATTCATCAATTAGTGGAATAGGAAACTTGTTAGGAATTGCTACCCTGTTTAAAGTTATATAACCCACATAAAAACCCCAATTGTCATCTTTTTTCTTTACTAGTATAATTGAGTTGTGTTGGAGATCCCACATCGACTAGAGATCAAGATATTTCATCCTTTATAAGTGGGTGCAAACCTCACCTTATAAGCCGGTTTTATGAGGTTGAGTTAGGCTTACTAGAAATCAGGATATTTCATCCTTTATAAGTGGGTGCAAACCTCACCTTATAAGCCGGTTTTTTGAGGTTGGGTTAAGCTTAAAGTTCACTTCTTAACATGGTATCAGAGTCATGTAAAGCCTATCCTAGCGAGAGTTTGTTGGGCCTATCGAACCACCCACTATCCGTTATCGGACCACCCATAACATATATTTCCATGCACAAGTTGGTAGCCTCAAAATGAGGGCGTGTGTTGGAGATCCCACATCAACTAGAGATCAAGATATTTCATCATTTATAAGTGGGTGCAAACCTCACCTTATAAGGCAGTTTTATGAGGTTGAGTTGGGCTTAATGTTCACTTCTTAACAAGCTGGAATAAGGGTTGTGACTAGGCCTTATCCATACCACTTTTATCAATAACTAGTTTCTCAATTTCACTTTTTGGAAATGAGGACACCTATAAGGTTAGGGATTGTTGCTCCTTTTTAAAATGATAGAGCATGGTCATGACTCCTTTTGGGTAGAAGGCCTGGTTTTTTTTGGGAAAACATCCATATATTCTTCTAAAACATCCCTGACAGTTGATGGAATCCCACTCCCCTCAATTAGTTTGTGACTCATACACTCCACTGTATAGACTTCTTCCCTCTCTTGTCACTCCTTGATAATAGATCGCTCCACCTTGCACAGGGTTGGATCCCCTTTCAATGTTTTCCTAACTCCATCCATTTTAATTGTGTCAAATCTCTTAAATTAGTTTTCATATCACCCATGTCTTTTAACCACTCCATGCACAAAACTATATGCTCTCCATCTAAAGCAAACACATAAAACTCATTGTTAAAATAAATTTTCTATAGCTGCATTTGTAAGTTCTTACACACCACCAGTCTTAATTCTCTACCCTCCTCCCACATTTATAGTGTAGGTATTGTATGTGGCACTTGTAACCGTAATCTTTCTACCAATTTTGTGAATATGATATTGTGAGTTGCCCCACTATCAACAAGAGCCAAAACCTAACAAAGACCTCTATTCATCTAGTACCCTCCTCAAGACATTGAAAACTTTACCTCTCTTCTATATGCTCACTTTGCTTTGGCTTCCATCCTTGTTCCTTCAGGTGATTGAAACCTGCCAACACCACCGTACCCATAGGACCACAAGACAGTACGACCTTATCCTTACTCATTTTCATACTTCCTCCTCCATTCTGGAATTGGGTGTTGGTTTGAGAGTGCCCATCCTTCTTTTCGTTGATCTCACCACTATCATCTCCTTCGATGAAGATGGCCATTAGCAAAAATTCCACACAAGTACTCTGGTTGGGTGGTCTTTAATGGGCTCGCTAAAATCTCAAATTGCTCTCTATGCTCCTTGACCGTGCCCTCTAGCTTCAGTATATTTTGAATGAGTCTTCCATCATTGTGAGATGAAATCTTCTCAAGATTGCATCTTTTAACTCCCCTCAATTGAGATTCTTTCTATGAAAGAATCTCACCATTATACCCAAGAAAGAGCCTCCCCCACGGCTACCAAGACTGCTTCCATCTTTTCTACTTCATCAAGTATCCTCAAACAAAATACCTCTCAATTCTCCCTATCCAACCTAGCACACCATCTCCTTCAAAAAAGGGAAGTTCCAACTTCCTAAATTGTTATCCATTTGCCAAATCTACTGGCTTTGTGACTGAATAAATTGTTTCCTCTTGGTTTTGATTTTCCCCGTACATACCTCCTCCCATTTTAACATTTCCATTTCAATTCACCACAAGATTGGAACTTCCTTCTTAATCAATGTGTGACCAAGTCATCCAATGAGGTATTCAAGAAAGCTCTCCACTCCTTACAACTTCTTAATCAATTCTTAACACCCAAATACCACCTCTTACCCTCCTATTTATAACCTATTGCGTTACAATTGTGTTTCTCCTCTATTAGCCCTCACATACACTCTCTTAACCACTAGTCTCCTATCATACAACTACCATTGCTACCAATTGATAGGTCTCCAAGCATTCAGGAAACCCACAAAGCTAGCTATTAAGGGGGAGAACAAAGCACTTGAATACTCCCCTCAACATCTCATACTACTCATTGTGGGACTTAGAAACCACATAATACCCAAGTTCCTATGATGGCGCTATTAGTTATTTACATTTTGGTTTTAAAATGTATTAATAATGTATCAGATGCTAGTATCGTATTATTACTCCTCAATACATTCAAAAGCTCTTACCCAATAATATTTATAAGAAATATATCAGCACTGATAGAAATGATAGTATCTAGTCTTCTAACAAACTCTAATGGCAACCAACAGCAATATTAAAAGAGAAATTAAATAAAAAGGAAAAAAAAAATCGATAGAGAAAGCAAAAGCAAACAGACAACTCAGAAACTACAACATTTTAAGTACACTACCATTTGTTTCAGTTTATCCTCAAAACCTGCAACCATCCATACAACCAGTTTACAACAAAGGCTTCATTTGGAATTTTGGCACCCTTAACCAGCCCTGTCAAGTTGTTCAAAGTATAAGTCTAAACATAGTTCACTATTTTCTACATCATACAGTAGCTTGCTTATAGAAGTTAGTAAATTAGTCTGCTATGTTGCATCTGTTGTAATTGACAGCTACACGAAGGCTGTCTGTCAGTGATTATATAGACTGCAAACAAAATATAGAGCACCTGCAAGATCCATAGCTTAATCACTATTGTCGCTGTTAATTTCCCTCAACCTCTAGAACTTTCTCTTTCGATTTACTTATCTCTCATCTTTTCAATTACCAAAAACTTTAACAAGTTTATATTATCACATAGCCTGTATATAAATGCAATTCATAGTTTCAATCATTCAATTGTGTAGACTAAAATAGCAACATTCAACTCCATGCTTAGTCATATCCTAAAAGCAACTCATTCAATAAATTAGAAAAAGAAAATTCATACAACAGCAAAAGTCTAGCAATACAAAGACCAAATTCAAATAGCACTGTTTCTTTTGTAGATAGAGTGAGAAGGACGGAGAAAATAACCAGCAGCGTATTGTAATTTCTTCTCTGATCCCTCGTAGCTTCATTTGCATCAACATTCCCAGATTCAACACAACCCACGATGCAGTTTATGTCAAGATCATTGTCTAGAAGAAGCTCGGCTGAATGCCAAAACTGCAAGACAGCCTTTGCTATCTTGTGAGACAAAAATTTTGTCTCTAATTGTTTATTTAGTTTTTCAAATCTTGACATACAAGTAAAAGCTGTTTGATGACCCAATTGTGCAGCAGCAGATATCTTCCAGAGACGCTCCTACAAATGAATATTTTAGGAGAAAAATAAACATTTACACAATCACATAAATAAATCTAATGGCAATTATTATTTTGCTAGTTCCTAAAAGGAAAAGATTGCCGCAGAAAGTTTGGACAGCACTTATCACCAGTGTGTACAAAAAAATAAAACCTGTGCAAAATCATTTGCCAGCCATGCCATTTCCTCAAGAACAAAACCCCAATGTGACTTCCTGTGGTTCTGTGTTGATAATGAGTGAACAGATAACTCCGCAATTCTCTTTCGCTTGGCCTGTTTAGTGCATCACATCAGACCTTTAAAATTTACTAAGCAAACGTACTATTGTAACCAAACAGTATATACAAAAATCACTCGAAATGGAACCAGAAATAGAGACCTCTATAATTTGAGCCTCTTCCAAAATAAAATCTTCATGGGCCTTGTCTACTAACTTCATATTGTGCATAGCACATGGTTGATCATAAGAGGTGGTGCTCTTAACCTTTTCAGCTGGAGCAGTCTGAGGAGATTCTGATAGTGACACATCCACAGGAACCTGATGTCTTTCAGAGCTGCTTTCCTTGACAGAATTCAACTGATCTACTAAAACAGTATCTTTATCGGCTTTTGATATGGCACTGTCATTATGTACTCCCTTCATATTTGACACGGAAGAATTATTAATATGGAAATCTTCCTCAGCTTTGACGATATTATCACTACCAGAATGATCTTGACAACCAGCATCATGTTCATTGCAAACAGTAGCACCATTTTTGGTCTTATGCCTACCTTTCACAACTTCACAGTTGGCAGAGTTCAGCTTATTCCCTAATGCAAATGTTTGTTCCATGGTATTTTCATTAGCATCAACACTATTTGTATTAGTACACATATCACTATCATTATTTACATGCCTATCTAAACTAGTTCTTGCGCACGAGGACTCTAAATCAAAATTCTTCTTGCCTAATCTATCAACATTATTTTGGCCTTCATTTGTTCCACTTTTCCTGTCTACTTCTACATTGCCAAATCCATTTGGCTGACAATCATAAGGCCTATTTTCAGATTTTGTAGCAGGTTTATGAGATGGAGACTCACGATTGACAGCAGCTACCGATTCGCTTAATTCAACCACTTTAGCTTCTCCAGTAGCCATGAGAATTGGGTTTTGAACAGTATGATCTTCAGAAGGTAGAGTTCCATGATTTTCTTTTATGTTTATGTTCACTATAATATCCAATTTGTCTTTGGGAACACTAGCACAACCACTAGTGGATTGGTGATCTCGGATCCCAACCAATTCATCATTCAGTGCATTATTAGTTGTTAAATTTTTAGTACCAATATCACCATTTAAACTGGAAGGCTTTGGCTTAGATATGGTCGGTAAATTAGGGTTCTTATGGTTATTTGTTTCCAAAATTAACCCCTTTGCTTCCCTTGAAGCCCCCCGAGTACCATGAATTGGTCTAGATCTGTTCCTTCGTGCATATGGCCGGAAAATAGCAGAATCTTCAGTCTCCTTAGCATTTTGACTTCCATCAATTTGGGAAGACTGTTCTGACGCAGCAATATTATTCCTCCTATTCAAGCACCTCCTTTCAGTTTCAGGCAACTCATTCTCCCGATCAAAAAGTAGCAGATTATCAGCAGTATTAGGTTCACTAGCCAAAGGAGGCCCTGGTCTAGCACTACTGTCAACAGAGTCAGCATGAGGAGAGGCAGTCAATGCAAAACTACCTTTTGCTTCACTGGGATCAGAATAAAGAAAAAAGCAATAGAGCATTAATGAATTTTTACACAGAAGATATTAATAGAAATAAATGCAAGGAAAAAAGAGGGAAAAAGAAAAGAATAGTCAACCTGGTCACAAACTGCTCATGAGGCTGATCAGTGATTGAAGTAGACTGCACACTAACTGAAGCACCATTCCCAGACTTGAAGTCCAGAGGATTCCCACCCTGCACTTCAAAGTACTGGTGACCATCATTTATATCAAAGTATTATGAGATACAAAATGCAAAGGAAAAGGAAATAAATACTTTTTCAAGAAATTCAAGCTCTCTTCTTCTTTCTTCACGAGCATCATACTCCTCTCTGATATCAACATGCAATAGTTATTCTTTATGCATAATAATGAATTGGCAGTCAAACAGGTAATCAAACACAAAATGGATCCACATGAAAGGGTTCCCCCATCACCTGAGCTCTGCTTGAGCCTTTTCAATTGCTACTCTGCGCGGAGAGATCTTCAAACCTATCCCAACTCCGCCATCAACAACTCCTCCCATAGAATCAACCTCAGCATTTACAAGGAGAGCAGATCCTGATTTATATCCATTCATTCCCAACTTCTAATATCATAGAGCGTCACTTCCCATCTATTGAAGAGTCTGCCAAATTTGTGAAGCAAAAAGGGTAAAAGACATAAATCAAAATAACAAAGTGATTTATAGCTGCAAAGAGAAATTAAAAAAAAAAAGAACTCACTAGAATCTTAGGACATACAAATAATATCTCTAAGAATTTGGTTTTTATCCAATGACATCATTTCCATGTAACCTCACCTAGTAGGATAAGCCTATTGTTGTATTAAGATACGCAATACTTCCTATCAGTCAATTAGAATGTTATTTTGTTACCACTATATGACAGCAATATACAGGAACAACACATGTATGAGAATGAACTAAAAATTACGCTATTCCATTATGCCTTTATCCAACATACAAGGCTGCTATTCAGAGACTATGAAACCAGACCCCACCAGGTAATTGATAGATATCGCCTCAAAATCTTAGGAGGATCCATTATAATGGATCAAAAGCCTTGATATCTTCTCCCAATCTGTTATCAAGGGATAGAATCCCTCTAAATGCCACAATGACACTATCTTACTTGATAGCCAAGCAACTCATTCTCACCACTGTAATAGGGGCTAACAAAATCCCACCACTATAAGTAAGAAAAACACTCCATAAAAAGTTCAAAATGTGTGACCTGCTTTCCAGCAAGGTCTAATCCACTATCTGACAGGATCAACCAATTTGAAAGTGGAACGAACTCAATCTGAAGTATAACTATTAAGTCAGAATGTCACAAAGACACCTTCCAAAAACAATGGTGAATAGTCGTGAAGTTCTTTAGTGGCTATAGCCTATAAGCAAATGGGGGAAGGATGTAAATTATAGAATGTACAGGAGATGGAAAACATAGTCTATACAAGTATATCTATCAAGGAAGTCGAAAATTGTGGCATATTCATATTTTGGACGTGGTAATGTAACTCGGCAACTGGATGAAATTAAAGATCAAGATGATCACAAATAAGCATATTATTGACTACATCTTCTACGTAAAGGTGAGAGCAACATATTCACAGTCCTATAGGCTACCGGAACATCCAAAACAGTGTCCAAGATGAAGGGATGAAGGCAACTTAGTTTAAATTTTTCAAACAGGATAGCACATGCAGACAAAGGTTGCAGACTCTTCAATGATGTCTTGCCAACTAATAGCAACAAGTAGAAGTATGTGGTAGTTTATAATCAGGTACTAGTCACTAATAAATGCACATATTGAGAAACTAATGCATGCATGAATGCTGCCACTTGCACCAATAATATTTTTTCCTTTCAAATTTTCAAACCAACATCACAAACCAAAAGTTTAAGCTTCAAATTTCAATTCATTCACTTCAAATATACGCAGTCCATTTAATTTCCCAATAGGAGGACACAATTCCCCTTCATTTAATATCACATTAATGTCAAATACCCATGAACAGACAAACCGGAAAGCACTTCCAACATAATGCACGACACAGTCGCATGGAGACAAAAATCAAGCACAATTCGCCCAACAAAATTAACCCCTAACAGAGCCTATTTCCTCCCATTTCCCCAATTTGCATGATCCTAGGGTTTCCTTGGGAACACAGGAAAATGCCAAAACCACAACAATTGGTGCAAGAGAAACACCTGAATCCACAAAAGGTTGGTGTAATTGGAAGGAAGGGCGCAACCTGAGAGCCCCAAGAGGCCGTTTCAATGTGAAGTTTCTCTCTCCTAGGGTTTTGGAAAAGGGGCACCACTTCGATCACGAATTGGCCATAGAGAGTAACATGTAGCTGCAAATGTCAGCCATGGAAACAATTCTGAAGAACCTAACGTCGCCAATTTGGGTAATCGTGATGCTGATTTTGTTCCTCTCTTTCTTTCCCTATATTCTGCACGTTCGTTCTTCTTCTTGCGCGTGTGCGTGGAGAGGGACTATGCGAGTTCTTGTGGGCTGGTCATGAAGACGACGACGTATAAGGGGGCCTTCAGAATTTACATTTTTTATCCCCATTTTGGGTTTTTTATTCTTTCATATCACTATTTTTATTGTCATAAGATCAATTATTTATTTCATATATTAAGGCCTAAAGTTTAGGTTTATTAGATTTATTAAATTAATTAAGTCTGAATGTTTAAGATGTTTTTACATATTTAAGAATGTCTTTTTTTTTTGTCATTTATGACTTAATTTTTTATTTTTATTCTTTAACTTTACAGTGCTACTTAAAATAGCTTTTCATCAACTTTATATATTTCATTTTAAAATATTTTAATTTATCAGAGTGGTGTTTAAAAATCAACTTAAATTAATTATTATAATAGTTAATTTAATCCTAATCAAGTTAAAATGATCATATTCTTAAATTTATTTTTAATAAATGTAAGAGTCTGTCATACTCTACACTTGACTTTTTAGAATATTAGATATGATTTTTCCAAATTTAATCAAGGACATTTTTGAACGTATGATATATTTTGAATTTATGATAAATAATTTATGGTGTGACATATTTTAAACTTTAGTTTTAAAAAATATTTAAATTCAAAATAGAACTAAAGCTATTAAAAATTAATAAAAGAAAAAGTTGTCAAGAGATGTATAATGGATTAAACTTTTAAAAGATACTTTAACATAAAAGATATCGTAGGAATGTTATAACTATATTTTTAAAAGACTCTTTTTAATTTTAATGAATATACATAGTGAGAATTTAAAATATTTGGAAATACTTCATGGAGGTATAACTTATAAGACATGAAAATTTTCTGCAGATTTTTAGAATGTTCAAAATTATGAAAGTCATTGGAAAAACAATAAAAGAAATATAATATTTTGATAAAAAAAAAGTAAATTCAACATATTTTTTCATCTTTTAGTAGGTAATTAGTTTTAAATTTATGCCCTTTATACTATGTATCTTCTCATTTTTCTAGGTTTAAACCATGGATTTGTAATTATAATATTTATTCACTGATAATAATATTGAAGATAAAAATTAAAGTAATTATAATTCATTTAAAAAGTTATCAAAACAACCTTCTTGGTGAAGACGATTATCAAATATTACAAATAAATATCTATACAAAGAGATAAATATGTGATAGGAAATAAACAATTCTCACTAGCAGAACAATCTGAAAAGTTTAAACAGTTTTTTATAAGTGTATTATCTATATATCATTATAAAATTTCATATAAAATTCATTTGAATTCTTAACTCATCAAATTTGTATACTTTTTAATACTGACAAACTTTTTATAAGATGTGAAAAACATTAATTAAATAACATCATATTTCATACCCTCCTTTAAAAGGTCATAATTATTGTAATTGATTTCTAAGAAAAAATCAATTATTTTTAAAGTTTTGACTGAATAAGATGATAACTTTTAATATATATAACTCAGATTTTGAACTCGAAATTTGATCTTACATACTATTGATAACAAAAACTTAACCTATTTGTTTTTAGTAAGAGCTATCTTAAAAAATTTCATGGTCTCAAAGTGTATAGTATGAATTTAGATACATCATTCCTAATATTTAAAAGCAAAATTTATTTAATATTTATTAAGATTTAAATTCACCTTTTAATATGAGTTTATTTTAGACAAATTTATTTAGTCTATCACGTCATTTTTTATTGAATTATTGATGAATCTTTCATAAATTTATTGTCATATTGGTTCTTATAAATTGGTTTCGTAAGAATTAATTAAGGTTAAAGTCAATTTTTAATAAATACAATTTTAATAAGATATTGGTGCATATGTATAGACTTTTAAAAATATGGAGGCCTCGAATAATTAGAGGTCTTGTAGAGAGGAACTACTTGTCCTTGTCTTATTTCTAATCATATTGTTTTGTCAAAGTGGCAACTAATGATAACCACATCAATTTCTTGAATATAATATTCTTATAAACTCTTAAATAAATCTCAGTATTTATAATCAATCAATAAAAATAATAGTAATAACAAACAAGATTATCATATTCGATAGTTTAGTCAGACTTATGGGGGGTTTGTAAACTCGACTCATAAACCCAACTTGTAGACTTGTAAGAGTCTACTTCATATAAAAATTTAATAAAAAATATTTATATATCAAATCCATAATATTGAAATAAACAAGTTCATTCACCAACATAATATTAGTTCTCAAACTGATAAGATAATTAAATAACTAAAATAACATAAATGTTATCAAGTTTAAAAGTCTCATTCATATAATCCTCAAAGGAAATCATCTCCAATATTTGATTATAATCTTCATCACTATCATTATCATAAAAAATTATATTATCTAGATCAATTGCATCTAGAAATGAATCATTTAAACTTGTTCCTTCAACTAAGTCAAGATTTACACCATCATCTTCAACTTGAGTTTGCTCAACCTCACAACATTATCTCCTTCTTCAGTTATCCATTCATTATCAGACTCAATTTCATCAAATGGGATAGCAACAATTTTTCTAATTTGTTTGCTTTTGAAATTTAAGTTATACATTACATAAACCAAGTCATTCATCTTTTTCTGGTGCAAACAATTTCTTCTTTTTGTATGAACCTATAATTAAATATGAAATTTCAATAAATATATAAAACAAATCAAGAAAATAAAAAAATAATTCATGAACTTGAGCTCCAATTACGCTCACGCCTTGAAGAGCTACAAGTCAAATTCAAAACTCGAATAACAAACTTCTTTAATTTTAGAGTTCCATCTCCAAACATCTCCCACCATTCTCTAAGGAGCATAGCTTTCCTACACTCCTTTGCATTTTCAGTAGAACATAGTCCTCTATCACAGTGAAAGTAAGTAAGTTGCAAATTGATTTTTCTCCTTTTCTGTAACATCATTAACCAATCTTCTCATGCATATGTACAACCCCTCCGTCACCTAAACATCATCATTTCTAAAAGTTGGTTCATAGTGAAAGTGGGGATTTAGGTAATAGGCAGTTGAATGCAAAGGCCCATGAAGCTGATCATTCCACTTCTGATCAATGATTTTCCAAACATGTTTATAACTACGTACCAATTATGTTATATTAGTAATAATTACACAAATAAGTAATTAAATTTAAAATGTAAGAAAGTTATAAATGTTACCTTTTCGTGATATTATTAAAGTTTCTTTTAATCTTCTCTTTTGCGCAATCCATCTCCTCATATATAAATCCCATTGCGGGTTTTGCATTCGAATCTACTAATCGAAGGACCATCATAAGAGGGGCGAAAACTTTTAAGCATATAGTTACATTGTTCCAAAATCGACTATTTAATACCACATTTCAAACTTTTATCGCTTATTGTGAAGTTCCAAACTTGCTTGTTTTCCATTCTTCAGAGTTAATGGTGATAAATGATGTTTTCATTTGAAACAAACAAGCTAGAGTTAAGTAAGTTTTGGCAAATATAGTCATTTTAGGCCTTATCAAGTCTTTTCCCTTTGTAAACTTCTTCAAAATGTTAATTAACATTGTTCTACCATAAATGTAGGTAGTGATCTTTCTTCCCTTCTTGATAGTCATTTCATGGACCTTTAATTTCTTCTCAAAATCTTCAAAGATTAAATCAATATGATAAACAACACATGGAGTCCAATATAAGTGCTCCCTTTTTGCATCAACAATTGTCCATCATCCAACATTTTAAATATTTTTTCTGCAGTTTTTAAGATGTTGGAGGTAACTAATGAATAAAGAAACATAGTTTCTTTAGGAATGTTCACCAAAAAATTGCAAATGAAATGTTTTCTCTTATCTGTCCATGCAACAGACATAATGGTACAACATGTTATCTTCTATTCATCCCTGTACTTTTGAAATGGTATATCAATTTTGTCCACTGCTTGTTTCAAAAGCTTATCTCTGTTATTATGATATGATAAAGGTCTATAGTCAACACCACATTTACTAATCATGTCACACATTTTTGCAAAAGTTGGATTTCTAATAACATTGAACGGGATGACACTTGTGTAGAAAAAATCAACAATTTGAGCATCAACTTTTTCTTTATCACCTCTCTTGCATATTTGATTTAGAATAGCTTGAACACCATCAATAGATTTAATTTTAAAATATCTTGCTAGTGTTAACACTTTGTTCATTCTTTTCCCCATCATTAATTTGTTCAAGGCTATTCAACCTTCTTCTATTCATTGAGACATATTTAGCTTCTGAGACAACTTTCAATATTAAAACTTTGATTTCTTCTGGTACTGATACACAAGGTTCTGATTCATATCTAGTTCCAACAAGATGATGTTTGAATCTGAAAATGTGTCCTTTAAATGTATTTAAACAGTAATTACATTTCACTTTTTTTTGTTCCCTGAAATATCAGTTCCATGCTTTCATCCAATATTTGTTCTATTTCTCGTAGAATTTTTACTTCTAGGTGGTAGTGGAAATGTTGTATCACCATTACCGAAACTTGAATCACTTATATACATCTTACAAATTTTTTATTGTGTTGAAACATCAAATCAACAAAAAATAATTTAATCTCAATCACAATCTTATTTCAACCACATTCTAAATAAAAAAATCAACCCCAACGCAACTTAAAAAAATCAACCCCAACCAAACTTAAAAATAACTTAAAAATCTCCAACCAGCTTAAAAATCCCCAATCCAACTTAAAAATATCTCAACCCTAAATCAAACATTTTCTCCAATTCGAAACCCATAACCATGCGAACCACAAAACTAGAGCCTACTTGAAAATGAAGAAGACGAGACCATGACAGTGAGGCAAGGTATGACGACAATGATGCACAACGACAACGAAGTGTGATGAGATGGCGACCCGATCTGATGAGAAACAAGATGGCGATGTGATCTGATGAGCAGTGATGATGGCGATTACAATGACAAAGGCGAGGCATAATAACAACAATAAACCTAATCGAAACCCAAACAAGGTATGAAACAAAGCATAAATCCTAACATTAATTGAAACGAACATCTCTGGATCATTTTGGGTTTTTTTTTCATAACTCGTTCACTCGACCTCGAACTCACAAGTTTACACCAAGTTCAACATATTTGTCCTAGTCTACACTGAGTTTGTCAAAAAATGAGTTTACGGGTTCACTCGCCAACCACTAGTGGACTCGTAAACTCGAACGAGTTTAAGGGTGAACCGAAAGTTTGATAACCTTGATAAAATTAACAAAAGACTATTTGTATTAAGTTCAAAGATAATTTAAAATGTCAAACTAGTTAATGGAAACATCACTTTTTTCTTGTTCATTCTCAATAAAGTGACACAAATATCATCAAAGAACCAGATTTTTCTTGTTCATTCTCAATAAAGTGACACAAATATCATCAAAGAACCAGAATTATTAAGTAGGGACAATATTAATTGAATAAATCAACATTTTAAAATTAATTAATATTTTAGACAATACGGATAATGAATGGTATTGTTTCATGCAAACAATAGGTTGTTTTCAGCTTCACACTACAGAGACAGAGACAGAAACACAAAACCTAGCTTTGGTAACAAGTACATAGGAAAGTCAGATTATTCTTTTAGATTACACTTTTTTCTTCAATTAAATTCAATGTTATCAATGTTGGATAGCAACATAGAGCATTTGACCTCAAAATTAGTGAATTGCATGATGACCGCTATTTTGAAATTATTTTCTTTATTATTATTATTAATTATATTATTTGTTATAATTTATTTAGTTTTTTGTTAATACTTATTATTATTTAGTTTATATATTATATGCTTTAGATAGTTTAATATATTTGTATTTTTTTCATTTTATTATATATATATATATGTATATATATTAATTAGGAGTGACAAATGATTCAAGGCAGATATACACATATATGCTTCCTTATGGTTTAAAATATTAATTAAATAATTTTAAAACATAACTTAAAAATCACAATGAAGGAAACATATATTATCTAATATTCAATGTAAAAAATAATACATTTTCTTTTCTCCAATGTCAAATATTAAGAAAAAAAATTATGATTGTAGAAATATCAACTCTGAGTATCAAATAAATTTGGATAAAGGTCAAATAATGATAAAAAAGTAAAAATGATCAAATGTGTGACCTAGAAATAAGTTACAAAACTAAGGAAGAAAGAAAAGTTAATATAAGTTTTTTAGGTTACATAATAAATTCAAGGTGTTTTAGTAATTTAAAATAGGGACAGCTACAAAGACGATGATGGGTGGGGATGGGGCAAATATGTATGTACACATCTTTGTCTTCATATCTAATTTTTAAAAAAATCAAGTATACCCATACACAATTAATGCAGGATATCCTATCAAAATCGGGATATGTTTGGACAATACCCTAAATGGCAGGTTCATGCTTTAAACTAAAAGAGAGAGAGAAACTAAGTTGGACTCAAATTAAAGTCCAACCTAACAAACCAAAACATAAAAGGAAGAAAATACAAAAATGTTTTAGCCATATTGACTATACACAATTCATTTTTCTAATATATATATATATATATATATATATATATATATGAAAGTGTTGTTCAAAGAGTAAAATGCAACACATATATGAAACAATAGAGATGACAAATAAATTCGTCCCTACGAGTATTTTTCGAACTCATCCCAAT
Organism: Phaseolus vulgaris; assembly: GCF_051622355.1. Taxonomy (NCBI): domain Eukaryota; kingdom Viridiplantae; phylum Streptophyta; class Magnoliopsida; order Fabales; family Fabaceae; genus Phaseolus; species Phaseolus vulgaris. The sequence continues at coordinate 4,800,803 of NC_143507.1, forward strand.
TTTGATGGAGAATCCTCACCTTGACCAAGTATGGGTATGGATAAATACCCAATTTTTTAAATTGAATATGGAGATAAGGATGAATATGTACATATCTGCCCCGTCCTCGTCTCATACCCGTTCTTATACTCATCCTCATCCTTGTACTAATCATCATTTTAAATTACTAAAACACTAATAATTTATTAGGTAACCTAACAAATTTATCTTCATTATTCCTCTTGTTTTTAGTTTAATTTTATTTGGAAAACCCTTATTTTTATTCTTTTTCCACACAAATTTTCATTTTTTCTTAGTTGTTGTTGGACTTGTGTTCAATATTTACAAAGTTCACTTAAATTCCTAAGGTATTTTCTCCTTGATTACACAATTTTTTTTTCTTTTATAGAACTTCGTCCAAATCATGTATTGCATTTGAGGAAACGTAAACCTTTCATTAAATCAAACTACCACTACTTTTTAATATTTTTATTTCTTAAAACTTCTTTCTTTTTTTCATTGGACAATCACTGTCTAGTGTAGCGTTAGGCGGTTTACACAAGGGTAGACATGTAGACGATCAACGTCTAGTATAGTGTTAGACAATCTACACAGGGTTAGTCTATCAATGTCTACTCACTGTTAGACAGTCAATGTCTTCTCCTAGGTAGACAATCTTTTTTCCTATATATAGTTTTGCTTTTCTCCTATATCGTTTACACACTCAAATAATATGTTGACATTTCAATCTTCTTCCTTTAGTGTCTTGCGCATGCACTATTTTCTACTTAAATAAAGTATTTTGTTCTTCTTTTGTGGTTTTCCATGTGTGTATTTTCTATCATGGTATCAAGAGTCATGGATGTTTTCTGATGGGCATATCTTTTCTATGTCTCTTGTTCTTCATTCTTGATTCTTTTCTTTTCCTTCTTTCTTCCTTCTTCTTTCTTTCCCATGGTAGAAGATTTCAAACACCTTTTGTTCATAGTTGTTTGTTAATCCATCCTAGCGATAACCCTGCTACTTGTCTCGTTGTTCCCATTCATGATGGTAATAATTACCATTCCTGGAGTTTATCCATGGAGACTGCTTTTTAATTTGATCGTAAAACAACAACTATCAAAATTTGGCGTCGCTATTGAGGAATCCAATTTGAATTTGGTTATTAATTTTCTTCTTTATCTGTATAACTTTTTTTATGTATCTGCATAATTTTATTTTTTATTTTTTTTACATATATAACTTTGTTTTTCATTCTATTTATATAGTTTTTCAATTTTCATTGTGATTAAAATTCTAATAAAAAAGAGAGCGTCTAATTGTTTTTCATCTTAATTTTGATTCTAAAATTCAAATGGATTTAGTTTCTATACTAAACCATCTTTCATGTAGAAACTATTCTTCATCTCGTCATGATCAATAGTACAACTATAAGATGCATTGTAAGTCATATGTGCATGAACCTTCACAATTTTATGAGCATTCTTTACAGCACAATGATCCCTACTCTCAGCAAGCCCAATAGTTTTATGAGTCATATTTCCAGCAATCTTGTGTATGCCTTGGCCAAAAATTTTAACAAACATTTTCTTTGTGCTACAATATATGAAGCTATTGGCCTATATAGTAGAGAAGATGGTTGAGGAGATTTGTTGCAGTTCTGCCTTTCCCTCAAGCTTGACGAGGGAGTTCTTCTTTTTCCACTTTTATCATACATGTTTATTTGCTTGTGTTTACATTGAGGACAATGTGTCATTTAAATATATGGAGGAGAATCATAGTTTAGTATTTCTTTTTGTCTTTTGTTTTTGTTTTTCTTTGATTTGTTTGAGTTTATTTTTTTCTTATGTTAAAAAATAATAAAAATAAATTAGTTTCTACGATTGTCTAATAGTTGGTAGTTTTATAATTCTTGAAAATATGAGTTTATTAATTTGTGTTGTTTGGATTTCCTTTAAAATTGATAAATAAGTTGGTTATATGAAACTATGGATTGAATATTTTTTAATAGATTATCCTTGGTGAGTTTTGGTCCTTGTTGATAGATCGTCGGATGGTTTGTTTGATAGACTATTTAATACATTTTTTAGTGTGTTTTCACTCATGTTTGCTTATACTCTATAACTTAACTTGATTCTTTGTTTTGCAACTGCGATTTACATGCATGAACTAATATGATTGATACATTCTTTGTTTAATTTAAGCCACTAGACATATTAGTCACCCTTCATGATAATCCACTTGTTAGTCTCCTTTAGCCTATAACATTTTTCTTGTTTTTAACCTTCATTGTAAACCTTAAAACAGAAAACCATGTTGTCCTTACCAAAGAAAATAAAGGAGCTTTAAAATTACTTTGGAAATTTATTCTTGAATAAGTTTAAGGGTGTAGCTCATTTTCATAGTTTAGCTCCTCAGTACCGAAAATGATAGAAAAAAAAAGAAGAGTAAAGAACGTAAGAGTGGACCATCTAAGACACTGGTAAATCGTCTACTGCATGAGAAAAGCAAAAACAATATCTTGAAATATAGAGAGGAGTTCAATTGACATGATACTTACACTTATCCTCTGTTGATACTTTATTATATGGTTTTAAGCATCTTTTCCCCGTTTTACCTACCTTTACCTTTGCCCTATTACATCCTTTATGAAGTCCTCTTGATCTTTGATTTCATGTTTTTCAATTGTTGTGAATATTAAAGTCTTGTTAGGCATATGATAGTGTTTATGTACATGAGTGTTAAGTATAAATACCAATCGAAACACTTGAGAGTTAAGAAGCATCTAATGAAAGTTCTATCCTTCTTGATCCATCCTTTGATTTCACTTACCTACTTATTTGTTAAAAATATAGGAATTTCCATTCACATTTTTCTTGTTTCCTTGAATTTATATCATACTAGTCATTATGCATTCTTAGGATCTGTTGTAAATTTTGTCATTCGTTTGTACTTTTTTCCTTTGATTTGTGTTGAGACTATAAAGTGTTTTGCTCAGAAATGGATGAGCATAATTTCATTCACACTTTAAAGCTTTAAGCATAGATTATTGGACTATAATCATGAATAAATCCACTATTTTAATTGAGATTAATCTAATTGAGTTTATTTTGGCATTAATTGTTAGTTATGTTAATATTGTATTTTAGTTGTAGTAGACAGTCTAACTAGACGATCTGAATGAAGTGTCTACCACTGCGAGTGGGCTAAATCACATGAAAGTCCAAGTTAGTTCTTTGAATTAAAATAGGAAATAAAATATGAGTTAAAGAATTACATAATTAAATCTGCAATATCAAAGAAAAGGAATTGGAAGCAAATCTTCTATAGGGATATTCTTTTGAATTTCGGAAATTAAAATTCCCTTGTTAAACGCAGCAAAAACAAAGCAAAACTCCGTTGAATATATTGTTCAAGTAAATTTTCTTCAAATATCTCTCACAATAGCGTTGGGTTTAATTATAATCAATGCATAAATTTGAATGGAGTTTGGAAACAAAATATCTGGAAGAGAATCGAGAACGAGATCTAGAACTTATTGGGAAAGAAGATATCTACTTAATAATTTGAAATAGAGATAGGAAACATTTGATAATTATTAATTAATATCCTGAGGCGAATTTTGATTTCGATTTTGTGCAAAAAAAATAGGATTATAAAAGAGACGTTAGAGGAAGAACAGGGATCATGTTTTTGGCATCACATTTTATAGTCACACAATGCACTCGAAACCTAGTTTTATTTCCCTTTTGTTATTTTCTTGGTTTTGCTTCCGCATGGAAGACTAAAGACTTTTGGCTTGATTCCCTTATGATTTCCTATTGAGTTATGAGGTTATATAAAGTTTTGTTCAATTTTCTTTAGTAGATTATGCTTTATTTTTGGTCTTTTTGAAATTAATTTTCTATTAAAAGAATTGCTTTTGAACACCTTTTGAGAATTCAATTATTTCTTTAATTAGATTTCTTGGTTAGCTTGCTTAATTCTAATCAATCTCTTGTTCGCTTAGTTTGAGAGGTAGAAGATAAACATTTCACGAGTATACACTTGGAACTAGTGAGATACTAAATACATTTGTAAATGCTTGTTTTGTTGATAAGATCGTGTTCAATTTGATTAATGCCTATATGATTAAGTTTTACATTTGTGTGAGAATTGAAGGATGAAAATCTTAGGAAAACCAATGAGGAATTCATGGTAAATAAACTTGGGAGTCAATGTGTGTTCTCTTCTACTTTTAATCACATTTTGTATTTTCCTGCTGAACAATCACAACCCCCTTTTCCTTTACTTATTGCTAATTTTCATTGATTGCATATAACTTTGAATACTAATTTAACTGGATTTGCTATTGGATTTGTTGGGAGACAACTTGGGGTCATCTGACCTTGTTTGTACTATAATCTCTTTGGTGTTAGATGATGTATCACCTTGTTAGATGGCCTACGCTGAAATCTTTTTAATTTGACTATTAAACCATAGCTATCATACATGCCTAACAAAGAATATTATCTTTGAATGACATTATTGAAATAAACTTCTCACGAGATTGTGTTTTTGTAGCTTAGAGATTACAAAATGTATAAAGAAATATCAAATATATGATGAAAAAATCATAATGATATATTCTATAAACTTGTTCTCAATGAAAACATATAAGAACATAACATGGTGATTAGAAATATGACATTTTCAAATAGGAAATAATGATAAATATGAATTATACAAGTATGTATTAATCTAACTCTCCAACTCTTGCTTAAGTTAGATAAACTTGAGTATACATAAAGTAATAACTACATAAAAAAAAAGTTTAACTAACTAAAATAAATAATTTTCTAATAACAACTATGATCAAATATTTATACTATAAAAGATAAGTAACCTCTATTAGATGTTGTGTCCATAAGACGAACTAACATTGAAAATTTTCTTTACATGACTTTAGTAGAAAAAAAAGATAAGGTATAATAGTTTTCTCAAATATTATTCTATTATCAGTGTTATATGTATTTCCTTGGAAAGAATCAATATGTTAGATTATAGAATGCTTAAGGTGGAAATGTGTCTATTAAATTTGACATTTAAAAAATCTTTTAATACACTTTATTTTGTAGTTTTTAACATAAATGGTGTAATTTAATTAATATCACCTTACATTCTATTAGGTTATGTTTTTGTGTCAATGGAACCTCAAAATGTTACATGGCTTGTAAATCGAGAGTTCGAAAAAAATCCTCTCTCTTCTTTATTGTTTTATTTTGCCTTGTTGAAGATGTCTAGATTAAAAGATAATGAATAGATTATACCTATATACAAATGTGGATTTTTCCACTTGTTCTTTTTATAAAATTTATATCTTTACTTCTTTCAAGGTTTCTAGTAGGAGTCTTCAAAATATTATGGATCTTTTCACTACTTATGGTCAAGCTTTGGGTCAAATCTATAGTAATGAAAAGTGTTGCTTTTATACTAAGCCAAATGTTATCTCTACGATAAATTCTTGCCATTTCTTCATAGTGACATATTTCTTGGTTTTCTAAGTGAGTTAATAGGTTACTTCTCGATCTATATTTATGTTTCTTTGAATTTTTATGTTGACTTGAGGTTGTTATTATATCTACTAAACATGCTTCTAAATACGATTTGATTGGAATGTGATTATTGGCTCGTGATGAATGTTTTTCACAATATAATATTATTGGACTACTTGATTGAAGATTTTCTCCTGTGACCATTTTCACTATTTTCATAATTATAGAAAATATGTATGCATATAGATTAGTTAGTTATGGGGTGAATCATAAACAAGATTTTGTTTGATGAAGTTATTTACTTAATTTCACTATATATGAATTTTTTTATAAATAAGTTTGACTTACCTAATTTAGGTTTGCTTCATTTCCTATTTTACATGAGTTTTGGCCTAATCCTCTCTTGTTTCTTTATTTATTTATTTTTTTTCTCTTCTTTTTGTACCATGGATTACATGTTGCATATAATGAAAGAACCAAAGACTCTCAATTTAATTAGGACGTATTGGTGATGAGTGCCATAATTTATTTATATTTCACGCAAAAAGATGGACACTTATGAACTTCAATTGTTAATAAAGTTATAATTCAACCTTTAAGTTAGGAATTTGAACATTTTTACATATTTTTGGATTATGAGATGCATAAGAACTATTTATTCCCAAATTTATGCTAATTTTAGGATTCTAGGGGAAGATGGAGATAAAGGACTAAAGGAGGAATGGAAAAGTTAAAGACGAGGAGAAAATACAAAGTTTGAACATTCAAAACTCGCCCAAACCCGCCGAAACAAGATCACTCCAGAGGTAAACTTGCTCTCTGGAGAAAATTCGCCCAAGAGCTTGCCCAGGCTCGATTGAGCGAGTTTGACAACAAAGTTTGTTTTTCTTTATTCTCGTGAAACTCACATGAGCAAGCAATATCTTGCTTGAGCAAGATTCCACTTAACCTACATCAAATTAGGTTAAATAAATGACGTGAGGCAGAATCCTAGACAGAGGGATGATAATTAAAGATAGAAAACCCTAAAGGAGACAACCGTCAAGGAGAAATTCCCTAGATCTTCTTTTCTTGCTTTCAAAGTTTGTAATGACCAATATGAGTAGCTAAGTCTTTCCTTTGGGATTGAGAGTAATCTGTTCAAACTCTTATGTAATGAAGTGATATTTGTTTATAATATTTTGTTCTTGATTGATATTGGTATTATCAGTTTATTCTTAAATTTTAAATCTTTATTCATGATTTTGATCCTTAGATTTGACTGGAAAGTATCTGACCTAAATGATAATGCTTAACATATTTGAATGCTAGAAATATATTTGAAATGTTAATTGTTTTACAACATTTGTTTGTAATGATAAGAACATTTTTATAAATATGCTAGGAATCAATATTCAGGAGACAATTTTAATAATTTATATGCAAGGAATCGATTATGAATGATTTTATATGTATATCAATTTCAATCAAGATGGAATGTTATATGTTTTTATTCATTGAAACTACAGGACAAGTGAGAAGGATTAACCACATCCAAATTTTCTCAATTGAATCATCTAAATCGTTTACTTTGTTTTTATTTAATTTCTTACATAAATTCATGATACTAACAACCTTTCAACAAACTTTTGCACATCTTTTGATATTTAGTGAATATTATACTTGAGATTTTAGAATTGTTCCTTGTGGGTTCGATATCCGTCCTTAGAGACCATTTATTACTTCTGACTCAATACACTTGTCGAATTAAAGAGTCATCAATTTGTCTCATACTAATACTTAATGTATCAAAGCCTTTACATAAACAAAAAGGAGACAATAAAAAAACAGATAACAAAATTTACGAAATCATTGAACATAATGTAAAAATATACCACTAAGTTTTTTTTTTAATTATTGAGTTGTAAATTTTTATGGTAATTTAACATTTAACCATTTTTCTTTCATTATTCTCAAATCTATTATATGAACAGTTAAATTACATAAATACATTTCTAAGAGTCAAAAAGTTTCATCTAAGATTCCTAATTGGACTTCAATTTAAATATTGATCTTTTTTTGAAGTAGATAATAATAATTGAGCTATAAATTTAACATAATGAATTGTAGTTAACAATAAAAATGTCAATCCTAACTATTATCTACCTTGGACTTCACTTAGAGTCACATTGTTGTTTGAGTTAAATTGACTTTTTTGAGAAGACTCTGAACTCTGACAATTTTGTTTTTGAACAAATGCAACTTGCTTTGGAGGAGGAAGATGTGTAATCTCACTTATAAGCATCAAAACCACAGTTGATATGGATGGTCTTTCTTTAGTAAGTTCTTGAACACATAAAAGTCCTATATGTATGCACTTCAACATACTTTTTTCAAACACTGGATCCCATATCTCTTGATCTATTATAGTTATAATGTTGCCTTCATTCCATAATCTCCATGCCTAAAAATACAAAATTTCATTAACAAAAATAATAATATTTTTTCTTAATAAAACAAAGGGACATAAGTTAGAAAGACTTACAAATCCAACGAGACTGAGTGATTGTTCATCATTATGAAAGCTAGTATTTCTTCGTCCACTTACAATCTCTAGTAATAATACTCCAAAGCTATACACATCTGATTTTTCTGAAAAAATTCCTTCCATTGCATATTCAGGAGGCATATAACCACTACATTAAAAATAAATATTATAAGTAAAAATCAAATTATTTAATATTAAAATAATAATAATGTACAATATTGAAAATGATACTTACTAAGTTCCGACAACCCTTTTTGTGTTAGCTTCATCATCATTACCTCCTCTAACAATTCTAGCTAAACCAAAGTCAGATATCTTTGGATTCATATCATCATCCAATAAGATATTGCTTGCTTTAAGATCTCTATGTATAATTCTTAGTCTTGAATCTCGATGAAGATAAAGTATTCCTCGTGCTATTCCTTCAATTATGTTAAAGCGCTTCTTCCAATCTAAAACTTTCCTTTGAAGTGGATCTAGAAAAAAAGTAATGAATACACGAAAAAAAGATATAAAAGTTATATGAAAGTTTATATTATAAAATAATATTTAAGTTATAAAAAACACCATTAAACAAGAGCTTAGAAGAGGCAAGAACTAACCAAAGAGAAATGAGTCCAAACTTTTATTTGGCATAAACTCATATACCAACATTTGTTCCTCCCCTTCAATGCAACATCCAAGAAGTCTTACTAGATTTCGATGTTGAAGTTTAGAAATCACTACCACTTCATTCATGAATTCTTCTAATCCTTGTCCAGAAGTTTTTGAAAGTCTTTTTACAGCAATTTCTTGTCCATTTTCCAAGTGTCCCTAAGATAGTAAAAGATCATTAATATTAAGTTATATAATATTATTAATATAAAAATAATAATAATAAACATCTTTTATGAAAAAATTACCTTATATACAGGACCAAAACCTCCCTTTCCAAGCATGTTACCAAAGTGAAAATTGTCTGTAGCATTTGCAAGCTTTTCAAATTTAAAGAGTGGCAGCTCTTCCAATTTAGTAGTAATTTCCTTTTTCTTTCCGCTAATCTCATCTTGAAGCACACTTCCTGATAAATATAAATTATTTAGGCAAAATAAATTAGCAATAAAAAAAATTTGAAAGCAAAAATATCTGTGTAGAATTGATAATGTTTTCATATTTGAAAATTTCATATTTTGACATGTGATAATTAATGTGACAGTGTTCATGTTTAATAATTAAATTGATAAAAAAAATGTTAGTGCATATAAATATCACTTTAGTGTAAATTAATTTTTAGAATTATTTCAAAAAAGACTAATAAGGTCAATTCATTAGTCTAGATTAGCTAGAAGTAAAATGCTAAAATATTTAAATAGAAAAAAATAAGTTAGAATTCGGTTAATAAGAGGAATCCAATCCTAAAATTATTAATTAAAAATTAATTTCAAAGAAAATAATAATAATTTATTATATTAATTAAACTAGTTATTATTTTAAAAATTAAAAAATTATTTATACTAAAATAGTTTTTATTATTAATAAAATTTATAAACTAGTTTATGTTATTACCAACCAAAATTTTAGTTACTAATTTTATAATTTAAAGTAGTTGGTAACTAAATCTTTAATATTTAATTAAATATCAAGTTAAAAATTAATTTATAAATTTATTATAAAAATTAATTTAAATCAATAATATTTTTAATCTCTAATATTTAATTTAGTCAATAATTAATTATTTTTTATTTTTAAATTAATTTTTATTTAATAATTTTTTTAATGCTAATTTTTGGAATTGAAAATATTAGTATGTTCAGTTGAGAATTTGACATTTTGGATAACTAAATTCTAAATTTGTACAAGATGTAGTTTAAAAACAAAGTGTGAGAAAGTCTAATAATGTTTTATATTATTATTAAACTAATAACATTTTATATTTATTTACATAAGTCCAGAATATTTTATTTTCTATAAATCCATAATGAAAACCATATTTTCTACTATAAATTTTATTTTTAAAACATTTTCTTCTTTTTCAAAATTGAAAAAAAAAATAAAAAAAAGTCAAAATTCGATTACTACTAGAGTGTTTACAGGAAATAGTACTGTATACAGTTAAGAATTTGACCTTTTGTAAAATGAAATTCTAAATTTGTGGAAGGTGTAGTTGAAAAAATAATAATGTGTGAGAAAGTCTAATGATGTATATTTTATTTCAAGATTAACGGCAGAAAAGTAAGGTACACACATGGCTAACATCCTATTCATCGTATCTTCTTCGTACTATATTCCTGCTCATAAAGATTCGTTCAAATTTGTCGGTTTATACTATTTTAATGTTTTTGTCTCCCTCTGCCCAGAGTTTCCCTATCATCCACAGCCAGTAATGTCCACTCTATTTTTAACTCATCAAAGACAAATAATATCTAATATAGAGATACAGAAAAAAAAAATTGAAAAATAGTAAACGTCATAAAATTTTTAATGAAAAATAATAATTATACTGATATCACTACAAGAAAATCAAGAAGTTGAAAAAATAATTAGTTGCTAATTAAATTAAAAATATTTTTTTTTAGTTTTTAAATTAATTTTTTTATTATTAAATAATTTTTAAATTGGTATCTAATTAGCTACCAAGGTTTTAACTACCCATTACCTTAGTTGTTAATTAGAAATCAAATTAAAAATCATTTAACAATAATAAAATCTAATATAAAAATTACAATTTTTTTAGTCTCTAAAATAATAGAAAAAAAAATTTAATCTTTAAAATAATTTTTAATTTAGTGAATTAATTATATTTTATCTCTATAATTGATTTATATTTCAGATTGTATTGTAGTATATAAATATAAATTAGTCAACCTTACCTTTATGCTTAGGAGTAAATTTCCTCCACAGAAGATAAGCACTGATTGCAGTTGCTAATGCTCCAATTGCCCCCATAATGCCAATGATTAATACCTTGTACTTTCTTCCCTTCCCACCACCACTAGCTGCATCTTTTTAGTAAAAAGAACCAAAAAGATTATTCAGATATTGATATGAAATCTCCTATCATTCTTTAATTCTAACATTGAAAAAGGAAAAAATATTGTTTGTCTTTGCTTTTAGGTATAAAAAATGAAAGACACTGAAAGAGAAAATGAGAAGAAATAATAAGTTTTGGAAGCAAAATAGGCTTAGAATTGATGTAAATAAGAGCAAAATGTTGTGAGTAAGGAGAGAAAACATACGTAGAAGCTGTGATGGGACACGAATGAAGAGATCAACCCCTCCATTAGGAAATTTCTGCAAATCAATCAAGTCTCTGCTCCAGTACATGCAACCAATATAAGAATCATATGCATATGCCAAGCAAGAGCAATTTGCCAAGCAATCTGCTCCACATTTCTCTTGGTCTCCATCTGATCTCTCTGAAAAGTCAGGCACCTTCATGTTATGGTACTCCAAAAAACCATCTTCTTCAACTTTTTCACTCACATTTCTCAACTTGCCACAATTCAGTGCCACATTCCTCACACACCCATTTGTCCAATTTTTGCTGTTCCATTCCTCTGGCTTCCTTGGCTCAAACCCCTCAAAACAGCTGCAAATTGGTACTGTGGAGTTATCACAGCTTCCAAATGGCCCACACTTCCCATAAAAGTCACATTCATTCTGATCCACCTCAAAGTCCAGAAAGATCGTTCTGTTCAGAAACTCCACCAGTTTTAGTGTGCCTCGTGGAGTTATGGTAAGGATTCCAAACATGGCTGGTTTCTCAAAGTTGTAGGTCAGATAAGCAGTTCCATTATCATTTGGCTCAAAACGCCACCCATATAAGTACTCAGTTAACATCCTTGGCGATCCAAGGAAGACTCTTCCATTCCATGGACCAGTTCTCCAATATGGCTTTGTTTTGTTGTACCAAAAAAACACTTCTGGAGCATCCAACCTTTCAAGGCTCCCAGTGAAGTACCCGGAAGAAGGGTCAGAACTGCTTTTCCATGACACATACTCAATCTTCTCACCTGTTATCATCCACAGATACAACATCAGATCTTCATATACATGTTCCTTTGTTTCATTTCATACAGCTGTCTTATATATCTTCATATCCATAAAATAACTTCAAAAAGTTTGGATATTTCACAATGGCATATATCATGATGAAGTCTCTAAGAGTATAGTATAGTCATAATCAACAAGTCTTTAATTCGAGTAGTATTGAATTCAGAAAACTGTGATTGAATGACAAAATATAAGCATTCTGATAGAACAGTAATTGATGTTTTCTTTTGATGTCTTCTATCATTCCTTTTCAGTATTAAAAATGGATTGAAGATTGTATATAGGTCAATAACTTGACCATTTTATCTCATCATACAGTAGTAAATGAAAATCATAGCTTACCAGTGATCCTATTACTCGCAATTTTCATCGATGGCACAGCAATATCAGCAGGGTGTGTGAAAGTGTCCCATAATGTTGTTAAGCTTGAGACATCACGAAGGATCAGATTTCCTGAATTGTCAAGTTGAGCAGTTGTGTTGGTAGCACTAGCTGACATATTTGTTGACCACATCACTCTGTTTTCTCCATTCAACACCACAAGATTCCCATCCTTGTGAATTTTGAGCACCCCAGATGAATCATTGATCAGTGGTTGATCTCTATTTGCTGTCCATATGATGTAGGTTTGAGAGAGATACCAGATTCCCACATAGCGATGTGTAGAGTTTTGAGGGCTGAAGAATCCAAGCTTGAAGTCACCGTTGCTTGAGCTAATAGTCTGAGAGTCCCTGATGAATCTGGTTGATGTGATGCTATCATTCACAGAACTTACACCCCAACAGAAGCTGCAAAATATGAGCAAAAAACTCAAAAAGTGATTGATTCTGGTTGGAAAACCCATGAATCTAATGGTTTTTGAATGTGGGAATACTAATTCTTTTGGTGTTGTTTGGATGATGATTCTCTCTTTGTGAATACTAACACTTCTTTGGGTCTGATGAGGTTGATTCCATGTTATTGATCATCAAAAATGGGGTTGAAGTTGTGCACCAAACTATGATCCTTAAGGTTGAGTTGACTTTAGTTACGCGTTAAGCATGCGAAGTAGAGTGGAAAAAATGTAAAAAAGAATTCTCGAATCACATTATTTTATTCAGAAGCCAACTTGCGTATACCTTGTAATTCGTTGCTTCTCCCAAAATAATAATTGAACTAAGACTACAATTCGTTTTATGTTAATTAATTAGGAGTGCTTTGGCCTAATGAGGTAGACAAATTATAAGATATAAAAGATTAACCATCTAACTCTTTAAAAAATTATACTAATTTGATAAAAGAAAAAGAGAGATAGAGAATAGTTCTAGCTAGTAATGTTTCCTCTAATAAGCAATATGTGGAAGCCATGAAACAATGTATATTATTTGAGATTGACCTTTATTTATGGAATTATTGTCATTATTTTCTTTGTTTTATGTTATTGAGGATATTCATATTTATCATAATTTTTTTATCAATGAAGTTCAATTTTACACATTAACTTTTTGAAATGAGTAAAATTTTAAAAAAATTATCGAAATGACTAAATCAGATCAAAATTACACGACTTTAATTAAAATTTGGCTACACTGCAATTGAGTCATAATTCAATTCAAATATATTGATCTTCATAATACAACCGTGTCACCTTATAACACAAATTACATATTTCAATAATTTTTTAAAATTTTACTAATTTTAATAATTAACATGTGAAATTGTGCATAATAAAAAAACTAATTAACTCTTTTTTTTCCTATTTTTATGAGAATAGAACAAGACATCATTCACATGTTAACAAACATTGTGTAGAGACTTCTTTTTTTTTCTTATGAAGAAGATTATTTCATTTTTTTCTTCTAATAAGCACTATCTTTATCAAAGTTTCTTTTTGACTATCTTATCAAAGTTTCTTTTGGAATAAATATTGAATAGATGATTATCAACTTTCAAATTGAGATTTCTACATTTTTTAAAGCCAGAAATAAATACAAATCATTTTGGTTTGGTGGGGTGTATCTCTTGGTGGTTAAACTTAAATTATTAATTAAATATAATTACTATTTTATAAAATGAATCTACTTATAACCTTACCGAAAAATCCAACTTATTTTAAAAACTCTATTTTTCTACCAACTAATATTTTAACAAATAAATCAAACATGATAATTCACATCAAGTTAGACTAATTATTTTCAAAATAAACTTTGTTTCTCTCAAACTAAATATTTTCTATGCACATGCTTAAAAATGTTGAACCAAGAAAATCATGTTACTAATTCATTTTAGTTCACTCTTGATACTTTATTATTTGAAGAACCTTTTTATTTATTTTTTATGGATAAGAATTGAATAACATACTTAACTAACTAATCTAGACTCTTTTAGATATACTTAATATATTATTTAATTTCATATTTTATCATTAAGGTTGTCAATTAAAACTATTATAGTTTAGCATAGATATTTCTTAACTATTATTACTAAATCCAATCTCATAAAAACTAAAAAACATTAGAGAAATTACAGCAATTGTTATCAAGTTAAATAGTTAGTCCACACATATATTTTCTTTGTGAGCCACCACTTTCTATGGGGCATTTTGTTTTGTTTCCCTTCCCAAAGACAAACTTAGGTGAGTATCCACTTTGGTCACAATCTCACTTCACTATGACTTGGTCCAACTTTATCCTTTTTTATTTCTTTTTCATAAAATTAGTATTACATAAATCAATAGTCAAAATTTTAAAACCAAAGTATATAATCAACCTAATAAATATCTCAACACATGTAAATTTATTGCTTCTAAAACAATTTTTTTTTTATGTATAATACCTCAAATATGTTGGTACCACATATTTTTTTTATGATCAATCATTGTTTTAATATGCAATAATGGGTTTTAGAATTATTAGATCGTGTCTTTTGACATATCATACAACTATTTGGTCAATGGCTATATATTCTATGTTCACTATATGATATGCATAATGTTTCCAAGAAGCTTCGGTCACCCCTCATCCAAAGAAACCTCCAACTAGTGTATTAAGGTCGTCACCTACTCGTCATAACTATGAATTTGGTAAAGTAGTTAATTTTTTTTTTATATATACAACAAAGTTTTGAAGGGTTCCTCACTACAACAATTATTACTTTAGGCAATCTAAAGCATAAAAATCGTGATCTAAAGTTTAGACAACTGTTATTTAGCTGTGGTCGAGGTGAGCATGACTATTTGTAATAGGCTACGATTTTTATAAAGTCAATAATTTTAAAATTGTTGTCTAAAATATTTATAACAACCACAATTTTAAAAACGTTGCTTAAAGTATTGACAAAAACAACAATACATTTTTTTTTTAATTTTAGAGGAATTACTCATACAAAAGTTAAGGATGAAAAGAATACGCATTGAAGGATAATGTTGATAAGTGTCTAATTTCAGTAATATTTCATATTAAAATATAGGCACGTATGAGTATTAATTGCTAATTTACATCTAAAATAATCCATAATTTATGAATTTATATATTTTTACATTTTTTTATGATCTTTAATTGAATAAGAACATTTTATTTCCAAATTTGGTGTTAATTGCAGGTTTCTAGGGAAAAATGAAAATTTGGACTAAAGAAGAATGATATATGCTAAAAGGAGAAAGCTAGAAGGCTCAAAACGCACAAAAGAGAGAAAAAAGTCCAACTAAAGAGCGAGAATGCGTCAGATTAATTGAGTTATTTTTATGTTTTTATCATTAAGCCCATGAGCGCGACGCAACCCTAGCAAATTAGCTTAAATAGGGGGCTAGTGACACAACCCTAGGGTGCGAGATTGAGAGAAAAACACCATTGCGTGAATGTGCTAGAAGTATGCGTGACTAATTCTACCCTTTGGGATTGGGAATAATCTGTTTAAACATGTATTGAGGTGATATTTAAATATTAAATATTTTTTTCTTGATTGTTTACTGGTATTGTTGTTTTACTTCTAAACCGTTGTGGCCGTTTGAGAATCTTAAATATGACCGAGAGGTATTTTTAGGGTTCTGACCTAAACAACAATACTTAACATATTTGAGTGCTAGAAATAGACTTGAAATGTTAATTGTCATTAACGTCGTCTGAGTGTGATTCTAAGTTGTTTTTATAAATATGTGAGAATTTGATATTTAGGAAACATTCTTAAGAATTTTATATGCAAAAAATCAATATAAATTATTTTTCTACTGACATCAATTTCATTCAAAGAACTTAATATTAACATGCTAATTAAAATACATGAGAGTGAGAATGATGAAACTGAATCCCTATTATTCCAACTTGAAGCAACCAAATTCTTTGTCTGTTTTTTTTATTGATCATAGCCAACTCATTCAATTTCAACACACTTTTTATTGTTATGTCTTTATATTTAGCAAATTTTGTACTTGATAATTCAATTGTTCCTTGTGCGATCGATATCCGTCTTAGGAGCAATTATTACTTCTGACAATGCGGTGCACTTGCCGTAGAAAGTCATCAAATGTGTATTAAAATAGAAGTGACCAAACAAGAAATCTCACATATTTCAATGGATGTGTTCAAACTACATAATCAAAAAGTTTGTCTTAAAGTATAATGATAACGATCAAGTTTTCAAAATTAAAACTACAAACTTAGTTAAAAAACATAATGTATTGTTTCTTTACTACATATCAATAAGTTCATTCTTCTTCAAGATTGTCTTTCTTTTATATCCGTGGTCTATTTTAGCGTTGTCTAAAGTAAAAAATGTTGTAGTATCCGTACTAACTGAATCACAAATCGAGATCCTTAAGTTAACATGTCTCTCCATATCATCTCGACTTTAAAACCAAGTATATGTCTAATTCAAAACCTGACCAAGTATAATGTAGGATCCCAAACTAAATTGGAAAATCAGCAAGAAAAAGTGTTATATATACTTTGTCAAAGGAAAACAAAGATTATCATTCAAACTTTTGATGACTTATGAAGAAAAAAAATAAGTGTTTGATTGTGGATATTGTTTTCTTTTTAACATGGATGAGATGGAACGTTTTAAAAAATATACTAATTCTCACCGCTAATGGCGCATTAAGAAATTTTAAGGAAACTAATCAAGGTCATTACGACTAATGCATTAATTTATTTATGAGTCTAGAAAATTGCAGAATAAAAATTAGTTTTGGAATTGTCGATTTGATTGTTTGAAAGAAAATTCCTATTTTCTTAGTTTGACTCGCAAATTATTTTATTTCAGAAAAAAGGACAACTGTTACGTGCAGAAATCTGGTCATTATCGTAGGAAGGATGACTTTTTTTATTTATTTATTTTTTATTTGTTTATTTATTATTAAAGACCAGTGAAAACACATGCATTTATTATTAAAGATTATATGAAAGAAGTTAAAGTGTGACATATTTTTTCTCTTTTTCCGTCAATTATTAACTTTTTTTTACTGCACTGTTGATGTTAGACTTAAATTATTATATGCAATTGAAAAGTAGGAATGCAAATGATGAGAAGGATTGAGTGGAAATTAATCCAAATTAAATCTGATTGGGTTAATTACTTGATTTTTATTTACTTTTTCTTTTTAACCAATCTACCTAACTCAGTTATAATTGAATTTATTCATAATTGGATATAGTTAGATGGGATAGACCGACTAATTAAAAAAAAACATTTTTAACGGTTTAAAAATTCTCCAAAATTAATATTTTAAATATTTTTTAATTCTTATAAATAAATAGTTATTATAATAAAATTATTAAATAACAATTAATTTTAAAGTTCATAAATTATTAATTCTTATATTAATTAAGTTAAATATTATTTCATAAAATAAAAAACTATTAGTATTTGAAATAGTATTTATTATTAATGAAAATTTATAAAATAAATTTTATAATAATAATAATAATAATTTAATATTTAGTTTATAAATTTTTATTAACAATAAAAACTATTTTAAATATTAATTGTATTTTAGTTTATAAAATAATATTAAACTTAATCTATATATAATAATTAATTATTATTTTTCTTTAAAATTAGTTTTTTTATAGTGAGTTATAACGTATACCAACTAATATTCTAAATACTATAATATTAAAAAAATAAGAAGAAACTAGTATTTAAGTTTATTCTCTTATTCAACACTTGAAATTGAAATGGGGAGGTTTACAGCATATTCATGGTATATTATTGAAATATTTAGTTCTTTGAATAAAAGGAATAGCTTTTCTATACTTAGAATAAATTTGTCTAAAGAAAAAAAAAATGATATTTCTTTTTGGAATTTTTTATTATCATTTTGTTCATAAGAGAATACATTTTTTTTTTCCTTTGTACCTTAGATAGTTTATTCTAACCTCTAAATGAGAAAAAACCTAAGGAGGATATTTTCATACAAAATCATATTTCTTGTACAAGTCTAAGTGACTATTTCTTTTATATTTTTGTCTTTTTCTAAGAGTCTTAAGATATTTTTTGATTTAATAAAAGTCTTCCTCTAACTGTTTAGTATTGTTTATGGTGAGAACTCCATTAGAAGTCTCTTGGATTCTTTGGACTTTCCTCTCCATTTCTTTAGCTTTGATCATGTTCCTTGTAGCCAATCCTTTTTATGTTGGTATTTCTTGATTCATGATCTCATTAGTCTGTATAAAATGTTTTCATCAAAATGTTTACTACATCAATCTAAAAATATTTTGACAAATCAATTTCCTTTCAAAGAATAATTTTTTCTTCAAATAACACCATTTTCTTGTGTTGTTGTTTCAGAGACTAAGAATTCGTGTGAAATGTCACTTTATTCATCAAAGCTATCAAAAGACTCATTTTTAAATTTACTAGCATGATGACTTCTCAAATATTTTATTTTAAGCTCTTTCAAATTTTAGGTAAGTTTGGAAAATTTTCAAAAAAATTTAAATACATCACTTTTAGAAGCATGGAATACAGTTTATGTGTATTTGAGTAATCATCTACTACTACCAAAGCATAGTAATTGTCACCTAAACTTTTTGTTCTTAGGGGACCAAATAAATCCATATGAATGAGTTCCAATGTTTTTGAGTTGAAATCTCTTTCTTTGGTTTGTTTTCCCTTTTTACAAACATCACAAATCTTGTCTTTTTTAAATGAGTTTTGGCAAAGCACTTACTAATTCCTTAGAGACGAGTTTACTTAGGTGATGCATATGAATATGTGAAAGTCTTCAATGCAACAACCATGGATTTTCTTCCTTGGACAAAACACAATTTGTTGTCAGATTATGCATGATCGAAGTCTAGCAATAACTTTATAATGCCTTTTTTTTCTTATCAATACCGCTTGACAAGGATTTTGATGATGAATGTAATAGTATACCTTCAAAGTTACATTTATACCTTTCTCACAAAGTTGGCTAATGCTTAAACGTTTTTTGTTTGATAGAGGAGGTGTTACCAACATCTCCAACACCTAAAGTCTTCCTTTCTTTATTGTCTCCATAGGTTAGATAATCATCATCTTTATAAGTAATATTTAGGGATTTCTTATCACTAGTCAGGTTTCTTGGCTTCTGAGCGAACATACACAATAACCATGTTAAAAAGCATGTAGAATACACTAAAAAAGAGAGGGTTAAATTATCTATTGAAACTTTTTGAAGATTCTTGTAATCAAAGTATATAATGAAATACAATCAAACGTAATTTTAACTTCACAGAAATAGTATGAAGATGTTTTCACAAGACCAGTGTCTAATGAAGATAGTCATATGCAGTTTTAAGTTAACAAACACACTATCAAAATGGATCTCATTCTTTGGTTAGTTATAGGTCAACAATATGCCATTTAAAGAGATCGGAGTAAAGATAGATTTATGCTTAATGTTTCTATATTGGTTCATTTGTAAACCCAGACCACATCTAGTTTTTTTTTATCAACCTGATCAAGGTCCACTAGGAAAATTATCGCTACAAAGTAAGAGGCGAGCATTCTTTAGACCCTAGCTATTCTTGGCTAAAATTGAGTATTATTTGGGACTACAACCACTTCCGGCTATGAGTGAATATTTTTTGCAATACAACCATTCCTAGCTAAGAATGAGTATTTTTTGGAACACAACCATCCATGGTCAAGACTCTTGGTTACAAAGAGAGAGTGTTAAAAAAAGCACAGGTTCACTCACTAAAAGAGGTGTTGTGTATTACAATGTATACAATATGAAGTTCAATCTTTTAAATAGTTAAATAACACAAACATTGTTCTATGAATGAGTTAGATTTTGCACACTTAAGATATCAACTCTATACACATATTGAATGTTTGTTAATTTGTATATTCGTAACTCTTATTCTTTAAATGAATCTTATTTATATATAGAGGTTTCTAAAAGAGTAATTGAAAATCCTTTTATAACCCTTGAGTCATTTGAGATAATATTCTTTTTCATTCCACTTTTGTCCATTTTATGTGTAAAGATGCATTAAATGTTCTTCATGTAACATTGATTACATATCTCTTCTTAAAGCAACAACCTGATGCTCCACATAACTTATTAAACCTAGGTTAGATAAATTTTATCCAAATGGGAGTAAAAGGTAGGATCATACATGGTTAATGGTCTAAGCATAGTTCATGTTCTGTCTTTTTAGAAAGGTTGTTAGCATGGAGCAACATTGTCATGTTCTTTAAGAGATCTTTGATGCAGACAAGTCTTTGTTATATCCTCTTATAAGATCATTAAGATAAACATTCTCTGTAGCGTAGAATAAAAATTTATAATATTATAATTGTACCATGTGTTGCAAACGACAAGACAACGAATTTTTTTTGAAAAATAGATGATGGAGATCTCCTTGGTTTCATGCAATGTTCTTTGGTGCCAATGGAAGAGGAGATAAATTGGTAGCGAAAATTATGTGTAATTGAATGAGCAAAGTAGCACAACAATGGAGATTGGAGTGCAATGAAGAGGTTAGGCCAACTTTATGCACGATCCTTTGACTAGAGCACTCACAAGTGATAACAAAGAATAAAGAGACTTGGAAGAGGAATGCAAAACCATTTTGGCAACAATTCTATACTCAAATTCAAGTATGAATTTTACATAGGCAATCACTCTTATTTATAGTGCTTTAGTCACCTTAACTTGTGCCAAATTAGGCTTGACAAAGAATAATTGGAAGTCATATAATGATAGGTAAAAAAATTCTTAACTAATATATAACCCAATATCGCTCATTTGTATTCATTTACTCATCTGGTTTAGCTGAAAATCTACGTTTTGAGTCTTATAGCTTTAACTAATAATTTTATTGCACTTATGTAAAAGTTGTAAAATATGGATATTCAACCTGCACATCTAGCTACTTGTAGAAGCTAGTTGTCTCAGTCAATTAATATTTACCAGTTTTTTTGCTTTAATTATAAAAATAATTAGGTCTTCATCATTGCTTCTAAGAAATTACAAAAAAAGTAAATAAAATTTCAGTTAAAAATGTAATTAATGAATAAATAGAGAATGCAAAATTTGGCCAACAAGGTGAATCAGTGGGGGATTAGGTTGAAAAGATTATGATTTTTTCATGTGAATTTTCTTACGTTATGCATGCACATTAATAATATCCTATTTTTTCCTTTTAAAAGAAAAATCAAAAGAACAATCTCCTAGTGTTGCTTACCACATGGTATACACTTGGTCCAAGAAAATAAATTTTCAATTGACGTAAATAAATTTTTGGTTTTTCTTTAATTTATACATTATGTTTATAGTGGTACTCCATAAAAGAGAATTCCCATTTTTTTATCCTCCATTATTTTTTTATTTATGTTTTCATCCCAACCTTTTATTAGCAATTATTAAATAATCACAACTAAATAAGAAGTATACATATAGTTTTTTTTTTTGTATGATTTGAGTCTTGCATTTGTAGGTATATAATATGGTGGATGATTACTATATCATGATGCTTAATCTCGTGCGATTATTTTGAAAATGATTTTAATTTAGTAAATGATGTGATTTAATACATATGAATAATATTATATGTATTGTTGACATGTAAATGTTTTTTGTGTTATTGTTAATGTCAAACTATATTTAACATTGATTATGAGATATGTAACATTGATTATCTGATTTTATTTTGTGTCTTTAAGATATGGTTACTTACTTTTGATACTAGAAAATTGAAAGTATCGGAAGAAAAACAATATTTTGTTGTCTTGGTTTGGACTGTGACTCTGAAGTAATTCTATTGCTTTAAGACAAAGTAAGGTTAGTGGGTATTATGATGATTTCATACACATATACGCGGTATTTAGAAACTTGTTTAGGTTCTTCCTCTAAGAACAAAAAATGTAAAAGTCAGAGTCAATTGAGTTTTAAAATTTTAAAATATTTTTCTTTTATCATTTTTCATTTGTTTCATAATTTATGTGCACTAAAAAAAATAACTCATTAAAAAAACACAATCCATTTAAAAAATCACAAAATATGAAATTAACGGGGTTTAGAAACCCCTTGGAAGTAACCGAGGTTTTGAAAATCTCTGGAAGTAACAAGGATTTATAAAACCGTTGGTAATCCGTTAACGACGCTGGATCTTTCAAGAAAAAAACAAACCGCAAGTAACGCACTTAACGAGGTTAAAACTGCCGAAAATGCTAAATATAACTCCCATTAAAAATATTTTTTCTTATAGTGACACCACCTTATACAATGTATTAAATGGTGGATGTTGCGACGATTCAAGTAAGATCGACATCTTATACTTTGTGACAGTAAGATCTATGACGGTATGTGAAATTGTTACATACGTATATAATGTCACTTATGAGAAACAATATATACAATAATAACTTCCACCACAAACACAATTTTTTTTGTAGTGACTAATATAAATGTAAATATTTTATTAATATTTACTTCTTACTCAAGCACAAAACAAGATTTGTCATTCTCTAACCCTAAAATAATGTTTTGTCTCCTTACCATCGTCAATCTCAAATCAATATTTCCTTAACAATGTTGTTTATAGGTTTGAGGTTGTATCCTCCTTCACTGTTCCCTTAACACCATTTGTCAATGGTTTCTATGACTAAAACATGCTTTAAGATGTGATATTTTAATGAACAATAGATAATTTTTTATTTTTTTTTATATTGATTGAAGATAGTACAATTCAATATTTAAATTTTAGTAGGCTAGGGCGAAACCTATGGGTGTTAATTCACTAAAAAAATTGCATTTATCTACAACAAAAATATGTTGTTATTATTATTATTAATAATAATAATATTATATTTATTACTGCTATGAATCAAACCCTATCTAGGAATAGACATAAAACTTATAATCAGTATACGTAACGATTAAGATTAAGAATATTATTATTATTATTAATATTATTAATAATTCAGAAATAATAATTTATCTATAAATGAATAATAATTGATATGTAATGCTGAATTTAATAATAACAATATTACTAATATTAATACTAATAAAAATATTAGTATTATTATTATTAATAATATGATATTATTAGTATTATCCATATTACTATTATTATTATTAATAATAATCTATAGATAATAATCTAAAAGTAAGACTGAATTTACTTATAAATTTGTTTTTTTATATGCACTGTTATTAGTGGATAATTTACCTATCTGTATTTGTGAATAATAATCCATAGTATCACTAAGTAAATTTAAAATTTCTTATAAGGATTCCAAAAACAACATGTTATCGGTGTACTAAGTCTTTTTCCTAAAACAAAAACTATTATAGTAAATGAAGATGAATATTCCTTGTTTGATGTGATGCTTTAATGTAACGTACGTAATCGCACGTAATCGTAATGAAGAAAGAGAGGTTTTGATAAACCCTAATTGTAGAGAAAAATAAATATAAAAGAAACTTTTATTCACTTGTATATTAGAGAGTAAAATACATGATGTATATATAAGAAAAAGATTAAGACCTAGCTGAAACAGAAAATGAAAGTTGGGCCAAACAAACAAAGCCCAATAGTTTAAAATAGAAAATTAAATATATTAACACCCCCCTCAAGCTGGAAAGTAGATATTTGTCAGGCCCAGCTTGGATTTGAGAGTAGAGAATTGTGCGGAAGCAAAGGGCTTGGTGAATATGTCAGCAACTTGCATTGTAGAAGTAATGGGCAGTAGTTTGAGGAGACCAGAGTTAACTTTTTCACGAACTAGGTGACAATCAATTTCGATGTGCTTGGTTCGTTCATGAAAAACTTGATTGGAAGCTATTTGAAGGGCATATTTGTTGTCACAGTACAGGGTTGCAGGCTGGGAGAGAGGAAGATGTAAATCCTGAAGGAGGTAAGTGATGTGATTCCACTAGCCATATAGAGAAAGGTTCTTGACCTTCTTAGGAATCACCTTGAGTTGGACATTATAGAGGCACTTTTCTTAGAGTTTGATCATGGTTCTAAGACAAGAACTCACCAAAAACTAGTACCAAATCCCAAACTCATTGGATGAACCAATTTTAGTCAAATTGAACCGAACAAAAGAGGAGAAATTAAAAGGAACCGAACAACATTGAAATTAAAAGGCAAGAACAGAAACAAAAGGTGCTGGAAAACAGAAAAACCGAACCAAAAATGCTCAAGAACACAAGACAACAAGAGTAATTGAAAGAGAAGAAAGGAAGGACAAAAGAGTGCTCATGAAGATGGAAGAATGTTGGATGATCTCGCCACTAGAAGTGTGGAATGCTCCTAGATGAGAGTGATGCCGCCACTTGAGGACTCCAATGATCCATCAAGATAAGACTAGAGAAGAAGGCTCCAAAAGCTCTCCAAAAGTCACTCAAAATTTGAGTAGAGTTTTCTTAGATTAATTCCAATCTGAATTTTACAAAGAGAGCACCTCTATTTATAGCCTAAGGTGCTGAAAATGCAAGCTAAACATTTCAAAAATTCCCTCCTAAAACTAGCTAAAACCGGCGCCTAAAACATGCATCCTTTGGCACCTCCTATTCTACTCCTACACCTATCTACTAATACACCCCTCCTCCTAAAGCTCCTAACTAAAGCCTAAAGATGCTAAAACAAAAGAGGTTTCTAATGTTTCCCTCTAAGCACCTTCAACTAAAGAAATTACAAAAAGAGAAAATAAATGTCCTCTAGCTCCCAAAGCTTTGAACATGCTTCTTGTAATCCTTTGAGGTGGACTTTGACCTCCATGGGCGTCCTCCATTTGTGCCTCCACCTCTTCTTGATCTTGTTGATTGGCCTCCATGTCCTCTTGAGCTTGATCTCCATCAGTAAGACAACCATTGTAACTCACATGTGGTGGCGGCAAGGGCTCTATACTCGCTTCAGAGGAGCTGCGGGAGATAGTTGGCTGCTTCTTTGATTTCCATGATATTAGGGAGTCTCCTAAGTAGATGGAATATCCAGTGACAGATTTGCGTGTGGTAGGACATGTTGCCCAGTCAGATTCACTAAAACCACAGAGGTGAAGTGAACTAGTGTGAGAAAAATATAGTCCTTCACCAGGGGTGCCCTTGAGGTAACGCAAAAGACGTGAGACAGCTTGCTGATGATGAGTTGTGGGTGCAGATATGAATTGGCTTAAATTGTGGACAGCGAAGGCGATGTCTGGTCGCGTGTTGGTTAAGTAAATTAGACGTCCAAGGAGTCTTCTGTATTGGGAAGTGGCATCAGCATCGAGAGGTGAGCCTTGGTCAGGAGAGAGACGGGAAGTGTGAGTCATAGGAGTGGCCACAGGTGTAGAGTCAAGCATGCCAGTTTCTTGAAGGAGATCAAGAGTATACTTGCGTTGACTTAAATGAAGACCAGTACTATTGCGAGCAATTTCCAGTCCCAAAAAGTAAGTGAGATTACCTAAATTTTTTATCTTGAAGTGATGGTGAAGGGATGCAGTAATTGTATTGATTTCCTCCGTGTCATCACCAGTTAAGACCAAGTCATCAACATAAACAAGAATAACAATGAGTTTATCATTATTATATTTAATAAAAAGAGAGTGATCAGCAACAGAAATAAAGTAATTATTTGATAAAAGAAAAGTAGAAAGTTTGGCGTACCATTGGCAACTAGCTTGATGAAGGCCATACAAAGACCGTTGAAGCTTGCAAACATGTTGGGGAGAAGGAAGAGAGAGGCCAGGTGAGGGAGTCATGTATACCTCTTCATGGAGATCACCATGAAGAAATGCATTATTAACATCAAGTTGTTTTAAAATCCAATTTTTGGTAGTGGCAATAGCAAGGAGAAGGCGGACGGTAGTGAGTTTAGCAACAGGTGCAAAAGTGTCTAAGAAATCAAGTCCTTCAAGTTGGGTGAACCCTTTAGCAACAACTCTAGCTTTGTGGCGCCCAACAGTGCCATCAGAATTGTATTTGATTTTATATACCCATTTACAACCAATAGTTTTCTTTCCTGGAGGGAGAGAGGTAAGTTGCCAAGTATTGTTAGCAGCAAGAGCTTGAAGCTCATCTTGCATGGCAGATTGCCAAGAAGCATGTTTGGAGGCTTCGTTATATGTCCGAGGTTCAGGATGAGAATTGATAGAGGAAATAACATTTCTAAAATTGGAAGATAAGGAATTGATGTGATTCCAATAGCCACATAGAACAAGATTCTTGACATTTTTAGGAATCACCTTGAGCTGGAAAATATAGAGGCACTTTTCTTAGAGTTGGATCATGGTTCTAAGTCAAGAACTCACCAATAACAAGTACCAAATCCCAAACTCATTTGGATGAACCAAATATTGTCAAATTGAATCAACAAAGGAATTATAAAATGGATTGACCGAACAGAATTAGGCAAGAAAACATATGAACCGAACATAAAAGGAATTGAAAACAAAAACAGAACATAGGTGCTGGAAAATGGAATAGCCGAACCAAAACAAATCAAAAACACAAGGCAACATGAACAATTGAAAAAGAAGAAAGGAAGGAGAAGAGAATGCTCATGAAGATGGAAGAATGGTTGGATGATCACGCCACTAGAAGTATGGATGCTCCTAGATGAGTGTGCAAGCCGCCACTTGAGGAAACCATGGTCCTTCAAGATAAGACTAGAGTAGAAGGCTCAAAAGCTCTCCAAATGCTCACTCCAATTTTGAGTATAGTTTCTTTAGATAAATTCAAATCTGAATTTTACAAGGAAGGCACCTCTATTTATAGCCTAAGGTGCTGAAAATGAAAGCTAAAACAATTCAAAATTCCCTCCCAAATCAATCTAGAACCGGCGCTTATTTGCAAAGCAAGGAAGGTGTGATCCTTTCCTTCACTTTGGCACCCCCTATTCTACTCCTACACCTATCTACTAATACACCCGCCTAAAGCTCCTAACTAAAGCCTAAAAGATGCTATAACAAAAGAGGTTTCTAAAGTTTCCCTCTAAGCACCTTTAACTAAAGAAACTACAAAAAGAGAAAATAAATGTCCTTTAGCTCCCAAAGCTTTGAACATGCTTCTTGTAATCCTTTGAGGTGGACTTTGACCTCCATGGGCGTCCTCCATTTGTGCCTCCACCTCTTCTTGAGCTTGATGAGTGGCCTCCATGTTCTCTTGAGCTTGATCTCCATCATACTCCCCGAGTTGGAGAGAATTCGACCACGAATTCTGGAGACCTACAGAAAAAGGAGTTAGATCGCTGACATTAAAAGTATGACTACCTAAGAATGTATCAGGCATATCTAACTCATAAGCATTGTCATTAATCCTCTTGAGGACTTGGAAAGGTCCATCCCCTCGAGGCATTAGTTTGGACTTCCTTTGAGTAGGAAAACGATCCTTCCTCAAGTGAAGCCAAACCCAATCGCCCTCATCAAACAACAATGCTTTTCTCCTTTTATTGGCAAGTTCAGCATACTTGCCAACCTTCTTCTCAATTCTCTTCTTGATGTCTTTATGCAAAGTTTTCACAAAAGAAGCTTTTTCATCCCCATCTTTGCACAAGACATCTTCAAGAAGGGGAATAGGAAGAAGATCAAGAGGTGTTAGGGGATTAAACCCATAGACCACCTCAAAAGGAGAATGGGAGGTGGTAGAATTTACTACTCGGTTATATGCAAACTCAACATGGGGTAGTGAATTCTCCCACACTCTAGGATTCCCCGAAATAAAGCATCTCAATAGTTGTCCCAAAGTTCTATTCACCACCTCGGTTTGACCATCAGTTTGTGGGTGGCAAGTGGTAGAAAATAAAAGCTTAGTTCCAAGCTTGCCCCACAAGGTCTTCCAAAAGTGACTCAAGAACTTAGGATCTCTATCGGACACTATAGACCTAGGAATCCCATGCAAGCGAACCACTTCTTGGAAGAAGAGGTTTGCAATGTGACATGCATCATCCACTTTGTGGCAAGGAATAAAGTGAGCCATCTTTGAAAAACGATCCACTACCACAAAAATGGAGTCCTTTCCCTTTGACGTCTTGGGTAAGCCTAAGATGAAATCCATAGATATATCTACCCAAGGCATTGAAGGGATAGGAAGAGGAGTATAAAGACCATGGGGATGCATTTTAGACTTAGCTTTGCGGCAAGCTATGCATTTATCACACAAACTATGAACATGTTTATGCATATGAGGCCAAAAGAAATGTTCATGCAACACATCCAAAGTTTTAGCAACCCCAAAATGTCCCATTAAACCCCCCTCATGAGCTTCTCTAACAAGAGATAATCTAATAGAGCATTGGGGAACACAAAGACGTTTTCCTTTAAAAAGAAAGCCATCTTGAATAAAAAAGTCTTTGTGTCCTCCTTTAAGACACTCTTGATAGATGGGAGAAAAATCAAGGTCATCATGATAAAGTTCCTTAATGTGATCAAAACCAAGATATTGAGAGGTTAAAAGATTTAGCAAGGTGTATCTTCTAGAAAGAGCATCCGCCACAATATTTATTTTGCCTTGCTTGTGTTTGATCACATAAGGAAATTGCTCAATGAATTCCACCCACTTAGCATGCCTCTTGTTAAGTTTGTTTTGGCTCTTCAAATATTTAAGAGATTCATGATCACTATGTATCACAAACTCTTTGGGAAAAAGATAGTGTTGCCAAGTAAACAAAGCCCTAACAAGTGCATACAATTCCTTATCATAGGTGGAATAGTTGAGATGACTTCCCTTCAATTTCTCACTAAAATAGGCTATGGGGTGGCCCTCTTGAAGGAGAACAGCCCCAATACCTATACTTGAAGCATCACACTCAATCTCGAATGTCTTAGTGAAATTAGGAAGGGCCAAGATGGGAGCATTAGTCAATTTTTCTTTCAAAGTATCAAAAGCATTTTGTTGTGCTTCTCCCCAATGAAAGACCACATCCTTTTTCACTATGTCATTGAGTGGTGCGGCAATGGTACCAAAGTTGGGGACAAATCTTCTATAGAAAGAAGCTAGTCCATGAAAACTTCGGACCTCATTCAAAGATTTCGGTGTAGGCCAATTTTGAATGGTCACCACCTTTGTTTTGTCCACATGGACCCCTTTACAACTCACAACAAACCCTAGGAATTCTATATGATCAAGAGCAAACATACATTTAGCAAGGTTAGCATACAAATGTTCCTTCCTAAGGGTTTCTAAAACTTGCCTAACATGCAACCTATGGTCATTCAAAGATAAGCTATAAATGAGAATGTCATCAAAGTAAACCACAACAAACTTACCAATGAAAGGTCTAAGAACATGATGCATGAGGCGCATGAAGGTACTTGGTGCATTAGTTAAACCAAAAGGCATAACTAACCACTCATATAAACCAAAGTTGGTCTTAAAAGCCGTCTTCCATTCATCACCCGGTTTGATACGGATTTGATTGTAGCCGCTTTTAAGATCAATCTTTGAAAAGATTTTAGAACCATGTAATTCATCCAACAAATCATCTAGTCTAGGTATGGGATGCCTATACTTAATGGTTATGTTATTGATGGCCCTACAATCCGAACACATTCGCCATGTGCCATCCTTTTTTGGCACTAAGATGATAGGCATAGCACAAGGACTCATGCTATCTTGCACCCACCCTTTCTCAATCAAAGCCTCAACTTGTTGGCGAATTTCCTTGGTTTCACTTGGATTGGTCCTATATGCTGGACGATTTGGTAAAGAAGAGCCCGGTATCAAATCAATTTGGTGCTCAATCCCTCTCAAAGGTGGAAGTCCATTTGGAGGATCTTGAAACACATCTTTGAACTCTTCTACCAATTTTTCCAAGCAATGAGGACTATCAACAAGTGATTCTATGCTAAGAGTTCTAGGGATGGCTAAAAAAAGAGGATGATGAGCCACTATTTCCCTTTCAATGTCACGCCTAGACACAAGGAGTGTAGGCTTAGAACTCTTATCTTTTTTATCTTTTTTATCTTTTTCACTCTCCCTCTTTTTCTTCATGATAACTTGGTCCTCATGGACTTCTCTTGGAGAGAGAGATTTTAAAGTAACCTTGTGACCATGGAATTCAAAAGATAATTTGTTGGTAAAGCCATCATGTAAAACTTTTCTATCAAATTGCCAAGGCCTTCCCAAAAGAACATGAGTGGCTTCCATGGGCACAACATCACATAATACCTCATCTTTGTATTTTCCAATGGAGAAATGGATGAGGACTTGTTTATTAACAATTATTTCTCCTACTTCACTAAGCCATTGTAACTTGTAGGGCTTTGTATGAGAGATAGTAGGCAATCCAAGCTTATCTACTACTCTTGTACTAGCCACATTTGCACAACTACCCCCATCCACTATCAAGGAACAAATGTTGTTTTGAATAAGACATCTTGTATGGAAAATATTTTCCCTTTGACTTTCATCAAAAGGTTGTGAAACTTGTCCAAGAAGTCTTCTCACAACTAACAAGTCCCCTTCAAGTGGACATTCGCTCTCTTCCTCACTAGATGCATGAGAATGCAATGAATGCTTTGGAGAATCCGAATCATGCTCACTAACTACAATGCCCTCATGCATGTACATACTTCGTTTGGAAGGACAATTTGCAGCAATATGACCATAACCCATACATTTAAAGCATTTAGTGTTAGATGTTCTAGTGGGAGACTTAGGTCTAGAAGTTGATGGCTTAGATTCCTTGGGTTTGAAAGAAGAATCTTTGGAAGGATGTTTAGAAAAAGAAGTTTTGTTTCTCCAAGACTTGGAGTAGTATCCATCATTGGAAGCATTTTTAAAAGAGTTTTTCTTAGCAAGTTGGGCTTCCACCTTCATTGCAAGATGAACTAAAGAGCCCAATGATGAATACTCTTGTAACTCAACAATGTCTTGAATATCCTTCCTAAGACCACTCACAAACCTAGCAACCATGGCTTCTTCACTTTCTTCTAATTC
Source organism: Phaseolus vulgaris (assembly GCF_051622355.1). Lineage (NCBI taxonomy): Eukaryota > Viridiplantae > Streptophyta > Magnoliopsida > Fabales > Fabaceae > Phaseolus > Phaseolus vulgaris. Next base: position 4,832,211 of record NC_143507.1, read on the forward strand.
AATTTTAAGCACAAGCGTCTCAAGCTCCTTATAATATTCATCCACATTTAGCGTGCCTTGTTGAAACCGTTGGAGTCTCAACATGAGGTCTTTCCTAAAATGTGGGGGCACAAACCTAGCGCGCATATGATCCTTTAAAGAGTTCCAAGAGTCCACGGGAGGACCCTTGTGATAGATAATGTCCTTTACAATTCCATGCCACCATTTCATGGCATAATCACTAAACTCTAGGGTGGCTAGCTTGAGCTTATGCTCATCTTGGATCTCATGGATCTCAAAAATTTGTTCACACTTAGCCTCCCAATCTAAATACACATTTGGATCACTAGAACCATTAAAACAAGGTAGTTTGACCGAAGGAAGCTTGGACTTTGCATCATGGTAGAAGCCATTGCCGTAGTGAATTCTTTCCCCTTGGTGATGATGTCTTTGTCCATGGACTTGGGGTGGAGGTCTCCTTCTCCTATGCTCATCTTCACGGCCAACATCATTTGAAGAAGCTCTTGAAGATGGTCTATGAGAATGATGTCCATCATGGATAGAAGGAGATGGTCTAGTTTGTTGGACCTCCATCTTTTGCATTTTCTCCTCCAAGCGTCTAATTGTTCTTTGAGCTTCATGTAATTCACCAAGAATTGAAGCTTTGGAAGGAGAATTCTGCTTGTAGGATGCATCACTTGAAAATCCAGCCATTTGTAATTAAAAACAGCAAACACACAAAAACAGCAAACAAATTAAAAATTAGCAAAAAACAGTGAGCTTTTTGGCAATGAAACTGCCGAAATGAACTAAGGCTGAAAAGATATCACTCTCAAAGAAATAATGTTCTTGCACCAATCTGATCTTGAGGCCTTGGAATCCTCAAATGAAATATGTCAAAGCAAGCACACCAATCTCAAGAGCAACCACCACAAAACCAAAGAAACAATAAAGACAAACAAGAAAAGGTATAAGCAAAGAAAGGTAATTGCAAAAGGAATACTATATGTAAGACAAACTCAAAGAGTAAGAATGAAAGACAATCAAGAAAATAAAGAACTCAATGAGAAAAGTAGGCACACAAAAGAATACCTAAGGAAAAGCACTAGAGTAGATGAAGAAAACAAAAAATATTAGCTACTGGAAATTTTTTTTTTTATGCAAACTGTGCTTGATATTCACTGATTTAACTGGAACGTTGTAGAGTGAACTGGATTATGAAATTTATACCACAGAAACTTCAAGATGTTAACTCAATAATGGCACTGGAATCAATTAAAAACAGTAAGCCAATTGAGAGAAATAAATTTTTTAAAATCGCTGCCAGATTACCGTATTTTTTTCGGCAGGAATGTACACTTTTTTTATTTTATTTATCATTTTTTGTGTACTTCATATTTTTGAATGATTCTTTTTTCTATTCTTTTCTAACACTTTGAATATCTCAAATCCAGAATTTCAGAATTTTACAGTACGTAAATCAGTTGCAATAAGGAAAAACAGTAAGCACTTTTTTTCAGAAACAGAGGAATCCTAATAGGAATAAAAAACAGGATGATGAACTAGCAAAGACATAATAGAAAATGATGTATTGGAACTTGTATAGGTCTAGAATACAAGTATGAACTCAATTCTAAAAAGAAAATGCACAAAGGATCAACATCAATTCAGAAAATTATATGACACCAAAGCAAGAAACAATCAAAACAATAAAAGTACTACTAGAAGTAATGACATATATGGAATAACATGACTAAGACAAAACTTGACATGATTCAAAAATTAAAAGACACATCACAAATTGTAACAAGTGAAAGGAAGCTTAAGGTAAACTCTAGGAAGGATAATGCCATTCCAAAAGAGCAACCATACTCATAAGAATTATGAGTGCCATAAACCTTTCCACAAACACTTGGAGCAAAAGAAAAACAGCAAGAATACTCAATTAAAATTCTAAAACAGAAACTTAAATTGCAAGAAATTAAAGAGCTCTTGAAATAAAGTGCACACAACTCAACAATTAAACAAGAATGAACCTAAGACTCATGATACCACATGATGTGATTCCAATAGCCACATAGAACAAGATTCTTGACATTTTTAGGAATCACCTTGAGCTGGAAAATATAGAGGCACTTTTCTTAGAGTTGGATCATGGTTCTAAGTCAAGAACTCACCAATAACAAGTACCAAATCCCAAACTCATTTGGATGAACCAAATATTGTCAAATTGAATCAATAAAGGAATTATAAAATGGATTGACCGAACAGAATTAGGCAAGAAAACATATGAACCGAACATAAAAGGAATTGAAAACAAAAACAGAATATAGGTGCTGGAAAATGGAATAGCCGAACCAAAACAAATCAAAAACACAAGGCAACATGAACAATTGAAAAAGAAGAAAGGAAGGAGAAGAGAATGCTCATGAAGATGGAAGAATGGTTGGATGATCACGCCACTAGAAGTATGGATGCTCCTAGATGAGTGTGCAAGCCGCCACTTGAGGAAACCATGGTCCTTCAAGATAAGACTAGAGTAGAAGGCTCAAAAGCTCTCCAAATGCTCACTCCAATTTTGAGTATAGTTTCTTTAGATAAATTCAAATCTGAATTTTACAAGGAAGGCACCTCTATTTATAGCCTAAGGTGCTGAAAATGAAAGCTAAAACAATTCAAAATTCCCTCCCAAATCAATCTAGAACCGGCGCTTATTTGCAAAGCAAGGAAGGTGTGATCCTTTCCTTCACTTTGGCACCCCCTATTCTACTCCTACACCTATCTACTAATACACCTGCCTAAAGCTCCTAACTAAAGCCTAAAAGATGCTATAACAAAAGAGGTTTCTAAAGTTTCCCTCTAAGCACCTTTAACTAAAGAAACTACAAAAAGAGAAAATAAATGTCCTCTAGCTCCCAAAGCTTTGAACATGCTTCTTGTAATCCTTTGAGGTGGACTTTGACCTCCATGGGCGTCCTCCATTTGTGCCTCCACCTCTTCTTGAGCTTGATGAGTGGCCTCCATGTTCTCTTGAGCTTGATCTCCATCAGGAATTGTAAGACAAGTAATTATGAATAGGATATCTACTACTTACAGAGTTGGTTGCAGTGTGAAAATCTGCAAGATAGGCAGGTTGTCGGTGAGGACGAGCTGATCTTCTTGGAAATTGAGGTGAGATGCTTCCTGGAGATGCAGACGGTGATAATTCTAATGGAGGTGCAATGTTGGATGCAGGAGCAACGACACTATTTGTTGGAAGATCATAGGATAATGAGGTTGGTGGAAGGACAGTATTGGGTGCAGGAGTAGAGGCACATGGCTCGACAGGAGGTGCAGTATCAGAAAAAAAAATCAAAAGCAGAATTATATGCATTAGAAATAGGGAGAGATAAAGTGTTAGGGTCCTTAGGCAAGCCACTGTCCAATTTATATGGAAAGTGGTTTTCATGAAAGATTACATGTCTTGATATCTCTATGCTATGAAACTTTAAATTTAAGATAATATAACCTTTTGTATTTTGCGGGAAGCCAAGAAAAATACCTTTGATAGATCTATCATCTAATTTTTTTCCTATGTGCAGTAAAGGTACTAGCATAACAGAGACAACCAAACACTTTTAGAAAGGAAATGTCATATGGTTTTCCAAACAACTTTTCATGAGGAGTGATGTTATTAAGTAATGGAGTAGGAATAGCATTTATTAAGAAAACAACATGATTTACAGCAAATTCCCAAAAAATAGGAGGAAGATTTGCTTGAAAAAGTAAAGCCCGGGTTACATTTAGTATGTGTTGATGTTTACGTTCTACAATTGCATTTTGTTGTGGTGTTTCAACACAAGATTTTTGATGTATAATTCCCTTTGAAGCATAAAAATTTGACATAGCAAACTCAACATCATTGTCTGTACGAATCGTTTTGATATTAGTTTTGAAATGATTTTGAACGAAAACAGTGAAGTTAATGATGTGCTGACGCACTTCAGATTTGTTATGCAGCAGAATAATCCAAGTATAACGCGAGTAATCATCAACAATAGTCAAGAAATAACGAAAACCTTGCATAGAAATTATGGAACATGGTCCCCAAATATCAAAGTGTACAAGATCAAAAATAGCAGAGGTAACAATATTACTTAAAGTGAAAGGAAGTTTTCTCTGTTTTGCACGACTACAAGTGTCACATACATGATGAGTATCAGCAGTAATAAAAGAGTATTGTTTGCTTAAAACATGTAATCTTTCATGTGAAGGGTGTCCTAGTCTATAATGCCATAGTGTTTTGTCTGTGATATTACAATTAATAAAAGGAGCAAAACAATGCGGTTTAGAACGACTAGAAGCAGGCAAGGTAGTGGCAAGGTACAAGCCAGCGGTGGCTTTAACTGTACCAATCCTCTCTTGGGTGAGATTGTCTTGTATAATGCAGTGGGTTGAGGTGAAAGTTAAAGTGCATTTAAGTTGGTGTGTGAGTTTGAAAACAGATACTAAGTTTAATTGAAAATGAGGCACGTATAACACATCAGACAAATAAAACTTATCAGAAAAACGTACTAAACCAGAATATGTGGCATAAACGGTTTGGTCATTTGGAAGACTAATTAAGACAGGTTTAATTTTAGTATAAGTAGTAAAAACGTTCAAATTGTGACAAACATGATCAGTGGCACCAGAATCAATAATCCAAGATTCTTTTATAGAAGATAGTGAAGAGAGAAACTTACTTGTTGAAGAATGCTCAGTATTGGGAATTTCATCCGTAGAGATGGTGCCGACTTGATTAATTTGAGTGTGAGGGGCAGGATCCTCAAGGTTTTGCTGACGCAAAATGTTGGTAAGGAATTGACACTGTTGTGATGTAAGTTGAATCCCCTTTACATCCTGTTCTTTAGGAAAAAGCTCAGAAAAAGTGTCAGTAGTAATCATATTATTGACTTGAGATGTCCAATTGGTGAATTTGTAGCCAGGAGGGAACCCATGCTTTTTATAACAGGTGTCGACAGTGTGGCCAAGACGATTACAAAAAGTGCAGACTTTTCTAGTAAAAGAAAACTTTGAGGTTTTAACATTACCAGAAGGAAAACCCACTTTGTGAAAACAAACAGCCTCAGTATGACCATATTTACCACAAAAATTGCATGTAGTAGTGTGACTACTATTAGGACTATGAAGACTAGGGTTTTCATTAAACATTGCCTAAAATATTTTTAAAACCAATCAAGATTTTGAAAGAGAACAGAACAAAAATAACCAAAAACAGCAAAGAGGGAAATAAAAATCAGAGAGAAGCGCAGTAGAACTCTTCATTCGAAGAGCTCTGATACCATATTACAGTAAATGAAGATGAATATTCCTTGTCTGATGTGATGCTTTAATGTAGCGTACGTAATCGCACATAATCGTAATGAAGAAAGAGAGGTTTTGATAAACCCTAATTGTAGAGAAAAATAAATATAAAAGAAACTTTTATTCACTTGTATATTAGAGAGTAAAATACATTATGTATATATAAGAAAAAGATTAAGACGTAGCTGAAACAGAAAAGGAAAGTTGGGCCAAACAAACAAAGCCCAATAGTTTAAAATAGAAAATTAAATATATTAACAAAAACATAGACGTTTCATACACACAATGAAAATTAGTACGATGAACATAAGAAGAAAATCACTAAATGTTGATGTTACGTTTATTTTTCTTACAATGAAAATAAAACACCTAGAATTCCAAGAATATACACTCGGTATACGCAGAACCCGCAGACATAAACTTGTGAAGTTTATTGTGGTGAAAAGTTCCTCCCACTATAAAATATTTTTCTCATTTTCCTCACACACTTTTCTTCATAGTTCCAACACCACAACTGTTAATCAAAAAAAAAACAAGGATTAATCCAATATTTGGTTCATGTACCACAACTATTTAGGTTGGTCTAGGTGAAAATTTTCATAAATATTTAAAAAATAATAAATGTTTCTTTTAAGAAGTGAGTTTATTAATATTTCTTTTTTCTTATTACAGTATTCTCTTGAAAAGTTATGGAAAAAAAATTCTCATAGTAAATACAAATTGGCTTACATTCAGAATCTGTGGTGATCCAGTTTTCTTTTCTGCAAGTGCTGTTGCGAAGGATGCAAATTTGTGAATGTGAGATCTCGGTTTGAACATTTTCAGAAAAAGTAGCTAGTGAGAGGACAGAAGGAGTATCCACATCCCAGGTGAAACTGATCTTCGGTGATTCACTGCTTCCTCTCTCATCTTTTGCAAATGCTATGTTTTGTAGGACCTGCTATCAAAATTTCATGATGTTCACTAATTAAATCACTCAATTATAGTATATTCAACTCAGCAGTTACATATCCGAAACTGTCATTACCAAATTCTCAATCATGGTTTAAAAATTTCAGTTTACAACCACACTCATACACAGTTATATTTTCACTTGTCATATGAAAATAACAATGAAACTATAATAATGACTTCAACAAACTTATTTAGTAGACAAAACAAACTGGTTTCTTTCTTTAATGAGTTGAGAGTAAAAGGGTTCTAAATTTTACCTTATGTTCATAAAATTCTTTTATTTTGTCTTCTTTTGTTGAAGCAACTCTTCTAAGTAACTCTTTCATTCTTGAAACAGGCTTCTTTCTATTATTACCTTTACTTGGATGCTTTGCTTCTGCATTGAAACAATATTTGTCATTTGTTTTAGTTGTTTTGGAGAATGATTCCTCAGAAATGGGCAAAACCTTGTTTCCTACATGAACAACAAAATCTGCCCTCTCAATAATTCCTACTGCCCCAGATAACTCTTCTCTCTTCATATTCACAGATCGGATAAAACTCCTTCTTCTTTTCAAGTTTCTGTTTATGTTGAGGGTTTTGTAAAAACAAGCCTTTGGAATGTATTTTCCACACATAAAAATAAACAGCTTCAAGTTCTTGCTGGCAACCTTCCTCCCTTTTATTCCCTTTGTTCCTCGATCCACCCTATGATGCCTAAGTGCAATTATATCTTTTCCTTTACCCTTTTTGTCTGAAAAATCATCAGATAAAACACTCATCACTTTTCTGATACAACCTTTTCATGCGTTTTTGAACTTTACATCCCATAGAAACCTTTTCTATTATTAATAAATAATTTTTAAATTGGTATCTAATTAGCTACCAAGGTTGTAGTTACTAATTATTTAGATTCTAAAGTTGGTTCAGAGTCAAACGTCGTCCATCAAAATGCAGTGATACTTTTGAAATCAAAATGAACATATAGATGACAGTTTATGGTAAAAGCGTCGTCTATAGTTATAACTGAACACATAGACTGCAGTTTCTGTCATGAACTGTCGTTTGTGAGCCTCACATAAACTGTGGTTTTATGACAACTACATTTTATTTTCTTTCTATTTTACCCTGACCAGAGTCCGTCATACTTACGCTTTCATCACTTCTATTTTTGTTCTCTCTCACACTCTCGTATTCCCTACACCTTTCTTTTGATCACTTTGCTTCCACTGCACGCTTTCCTCGTGCTCTTTGTAAGTTCTTCCTCCATTGTATTGGTTGTATGTTGTTCCTTCATTGCTCCATTGCTCATTTTTTTAGGTTCTCTACTATCCAGGAAGTATAGAGTGTGTTTTGATGTCTTCCATCTTGCTCCTCCGTCTCGCCACCACTACCCACCACCACCAAGTTGGTGAGGTTTTTTTATTTTTGTTTTCGATATTTTTTATGATTATGTTAATTTATATATTTTTTTTTAGTTTTTCATGAGTATGTTTTATAAAAAGGTTTTGTAATTATTACTAATTTATATTATTTTTTCATGAGTATGTTAAATTAGATATTTAGGTTAGAATTATTAATTAGTTAGAATATTAGAGTAAAAAATTTTAATAAGTAATGAAAAATCACGACGAGCTCAATCATAGACAGAGGCAAGTCGACATGGAAAGAGGCAAGGTGAGCGACAACGAACACGATGAACAACCACAACACAACAACCTCAACCATCGCGTGAATCCTAATCTAAACTCGCTAACTCAGTCAATCGCAAGTTTAAGCAAATTCACCGAGTTTACATGGACTCTATCAAGTCTAAGTTGTCTAGAATAAGTGAGTTTGATAACCATGGTTATAATTGTTATAATTTAGAAATGATTTTTTTGAATTTCATGTATAATTAGAAATTGATGTTTTTGATTTTTTTGTTATAATATATTGAATTGAATGTATAATTAGATTTGTTAATTGTTTAATTGCATGTATATTTATAATTCTTTGATACGTGTTGGTATTGAGTCTGGGAGAGTTCGATCCTCGACAATTGTTTCCCGTGTTAGAGTTTGCAGTTGGAAACCAGGAGCTTAATATAATCATCGTTAATTAGCCTTTTAGAGAGTAATTTAGAATCTAAAATATTAGTAGCTAAAACTTTGGTAGCTAATTTAGATACCGATTTAGAAACTATTTTATAATATTTTATTAATAATAGAAACCGCATTAGATATCAATCATTTTTTCGTCTCTAAATTAATATCTAATTTAGTCAATATAGTGACTAATTATTTTTGGTCTCTAAATTTGGTTACTATTTAATGATTTTCTTCTAGTGTAATTACTTGTAAGTATTTGTTTGGAGTTTCCATTCATGAAGGGAATCAAGATGTCTATGGATTCTTGGATCCCTATTTCATTAATCCAACTGGACCAAAGAAAATTAAAACCCAAATATACATCACCAACACTTGGACTTCTTCCATCATCCCCTCCCTCTCGAAGAGGATTTGTCCTCAAATCACACGCTTCTGCCTCTTCATCTTCACTACCTGCAAAAGGTGTTAGATCCCTAACATTAAAGGTAGTATGTACTCCATATTCCTCAGGCATGTCAATTTGATATGCATTATTATTGATTCTTTTGAGGACTTGAAAATGACCATCTCCCTGGGGACTAAGCTTAGACTTCCTTTGATTAGGGAATCTATCCTTTCTAAGGTGAAGCCAAACCCAGTCTCCCTCTTCAAAAATCATCTCTCTCTTCCCTTTATTGCTATGTTTCATGTATTTCTCTGTTTGTTGTTGTATTTGGTTTTTAATCCTCTCATGCATTTTCTTTACGAATTCGACTTTTGTTACTCCTTCCTTATGCATAAATTCTTGTGGATTAGGTAGAAGTAACAAATCCAAATGAGTAAGAGGATTAAATCCATACACAATCTCAAATGGAGAAATATTAGTAGTTTTATGAACTACTCTATTATATGCAAACTCAATATGAGGAAGGTACTCATCCTAAGATTTGTGGTTTCCCTTCATGATTGACCTAAGCATAATGGAAAGAGATCTATTTACAATTTCAGTTTTGTCCATCCGTTTGAGGATGACAAGAAGTTCAAAAAGTTCAACTTAGTTCCTAGCTTTTCTCGGAGAGTTCTCTAGAAATGGCAAACAAATTGAGGATCTTTATTTGACACTATGGTCTTAGGCATTTCTCTAAATAATAGCCTAGAGATGTTGTTAGCATCATCCACTTTATGGCAGGGTATAAAATGAGTCATCTTGCTAAACCTATCCACTACCATAAAGATGGAATCAAAACCTCTTTGTGTCCTAGGAAGTCCTAAAATGAATCCATGGTTATATCTTCCCAAGGAGCACTTGCAAAAAGGTAAAGGAGTGCATAGTCCATGAGGCATTGTCTTAGACTTAGCTTTTAAACATGAAATGCATCTATGACAATGTCTTTAAACATCTTTCCTCGTGTGTGGCCAAAATAATTTTCCTTTTAAAAGCTCAAGAGTTTTATCAACTCCGAAATGGCCCATGAGTCCTCCTTCATGTGGTTCTTTTACAAGGAGTTTTCTATGTGTTACTTGAGGTATACAAAGTTTTCCTTCTTTAAATAAGTACCACTCAGAAACATAAAAACCTCCTTATGCTCTATGTTGGCACTTAACAAAATCTTGATCTTTTTTATAAAGTTTAGGTATGTTTTCAAATCCAAGAATTTGGGCTCCAAGTTTAGAAAAGAGGGCATATCTCCTTGATAGCATATTTGTATTGCCCTCATTGTATTTGATAACATATGGAAATTGCTCAAGAAATTTCATCCACTTTGCATGTCTTTTGTTCAACTTGTGTTGACCCTTCAAATATTTCAAAGACTCATGATCACTATGTATAACAAATTCTTTTGAGACTAGATAATGTTCCCAAGTCTGCAGAGCCCTCACAAGTGCATAGAGCTCTTTGTCATAGGTAGGGTAGTTGAGGGCTAGACCATGAAGTTTTTCACTAAAATATGCAATTGGGTGCCCACCTTGCAACAACACAACACATATTCTTACTCCCGATGCATTACACTCTAACTCAAAAGTTTTTGAAAATTTGGTAAAGCTGGAATGAGTGCATTAGTGAGTTGAGCTTTCAACGTTTGAAAGGCTTGCTCATGCTTCTCCGTCCAACAAAATGGAGTGTCTTTCTTCACTAACTTATTGAGTGGTGAAGCTAGACTTGAGAAGTTAGGAACAAATCTACTATAAAAACTTGCTAAGCCATGAAAACTCCTAACATCTCCTACATTTTGTGGGGTTTGTCACTCTTGGATGGCTTTGATTTTCTCGGTGTCAACATGTACCCCATTTTTGTTGACTATAAAACCTAAAAACATTACACTATCTACACAAAAGTGGATTTATCTATAGTAGCAAACAAACTATTGTTCCTAAGCACTAAAAGAACCTCCCTAAGGTGACTTAGGTGAGTAATAAATTTGTGAATGTAATATAATCATAATGGTTTGATAAATCTCTAATTTATACTACAAAACATCATGCAAAATTTCAGAATTTTCTGACAAGTGTAAGCATGAGAACTAAAACCTCAAAATACTTGAAATACCTAAATAATACTTAAAAAAAAAATAGTAAACGATAGATTTTTGGAATTTTGGTGGACCCCAATCGTTACCTCGTTTTGAGCAACTTTCATTTTTTACGCGTCTTCATCCGACATCTCTATCAAAAATTATGATCGTTTAAAGTTTCTTCATGCTAATTTTTGCCAACTCCAAATCTATCACTCTTCTTCTCAACTAATTATTATATGGTACTATGCTTATATTATACTCATTCTCATCCTATATATGATAATGATAATCAAAATAATGTATTATAAAGAGGATATGATTGTATATTTTAGTATTATTTAAGTTACTAATTACCTTCTCGTTTAACTCATTTAGATAATTCTCCTATTTACCTGAAAAATATATTAAATCGTGTATATCTGTAAAAGAAATTATTGTAAACTTCAGAAAATATAAGTATAGAATATAATTATAAAAGTATCAGGACATAAGTATAATTAACTTTGTGCTAATTATATGTCTTATATAGTTCTCACACTCATATTTTGTATGGATAAGTTGTCAACATACATATACATAATTTGTATCTTAGAACTACGTTATAAAAAGGGTGATTATATTTTGACACCCCGCTCCAGTTTACACCTACACTAAAATATTAATATTTGTAATAAAAAAAAATTTAAAAATAAGAAAATATCTTTAATGAAATATTAGACAAAATGTAAAATATTATAATAATTTTTAAAATTAAAAAAATTAAAAATGATTAAAATATTAATATTTAGTGGGGTGTAAAGTGGAGCAATGGGTGTCAAACCATCATTTTCCTTATAAAAATAAAGATCATAGAAAAGTTAAAAAAAATATGGGGATGTGACACATACTTAACTTAAAAAAATTGAATATTATCAATATTCATACTCAATTAATTAAGGTGGGAATCTCGTCAAAATTGGAATAGATTTATTTTTCAACCCTATATCTTTCCCATCAAAATATTATCATAATGTGTCAACATCAATGTAATAAATTGATATTGCAAAAATTATTTTTTTATCATTATATTTAACAAATATGTTTATTTGGTTCTTATATATTTATTATAGTATTTTTTTTATCAGCAATAAAAAATAAATAAATGGTAACCACTTCAGGGGTGATCCAACCCTTATACAAAAATTACATTACCATCCTCCTAACTACATACACCTACTAGAAACCCAAACGGTCTTAATGAATTATCCTCATACAATCCAAAGGATTCAACATCCAGTTAGAGTAAGGAAAGAAAGCAAAACTGGATTTTGCAAAAATCCAAGACCAAACCTTTACCTGCATCGAAGCAAACACTTCTACAGCATCTGCCACACTCCTATTGAACATGACAGAGTTCCTGTGTTTCCAAATTTCACTCACTACTCCAACCCAAATTGTACCCCACACAACGTTGATCGAATTTGAAGCCTGACACAACCTGAATTTTAAAAAGTTTGACTTAGGGTCCTTGTGAATTACAGACGAAATTCCAAGCCACTCAAAACAAAGACTCCAGACACGCCAAGCAAAGCTGCAAATAGAAAACAAATGACTAGAAGACTCTTCCTCCTTCCCGCACAGACAACATAAAGAATTTTCAACCATCACCCCGCTCCTTACTAGACTAACCCTAGTAACAATCTTATTCTCCATCATCCTCCAAGCAGTGAACAAAGCAAAAGGTAACGCTTTACACCTCCACAACATACTGTAAACTGGACAAATCTCCCCTACACGATCCCTCCTTACCTGAACATAAGTAGAATTAATTGTAAAAGTTTGACAACCCCCAGCCTTCCAACCCCAACTATCCGCCTTTCCCAGATCCAACTTCACCCCTTGTAACAACTGAACCAACTGTTCCACCAAAGACTTCTCCCAATCAAAAAAAGGATTTACGCCAGACAAACTGCCACACCCAAACACCATTAGACCAATACCCAAGCTCAGCCACCTTAGCATCTTTAGCCGAACAAATTGAGAACAATCTTGGGAATACTCCCTTCATAGCTCCACAACTTAACCAGCTATCCTCCCAGAAGGAAATATCCTTTCCATTACCAACATTCCACTCAAAACCGTCTTCAAAACTCCTCCCCCAGCCCTCCGACGCCCACACCTCCTTCAAATCTTTCCACCAAAGGGAACTTCTCCTACTTGTGCCTTCCTCTCTCAAACTTCTCCAACCACCATATTTAGAATCAAGAATCTTCTTCCACAAACCTCCATTTTCCGATCCCAACCTCCAAATCCATTTACCTAAGAATGCCAAGTTAAACGTCCTTAAGTCGATAATACCTAGGCCTCCAATATCACGAGGCTCACACACCTTTTTCCAAGAGGCCCAAATGATCTTCTTTCCTTCAGAACCCCACCCCCAAAGGAAATTCCTTTGTATCTGAATTAACTTATCTGCCACCACTGAAGGCAGTCTGAATAATGACATAAAGAATAACGGGATTGAGGAGAGAACATACTTAATCAAACAAATCCTCCCTGCCATCGACAAACATTTGCCTTTCCACCTTGATAGTTTACCCTGAACTCTCATAACAACCCCATTCCAAAAATCTCCACGCTTGTGACAACCTCCTACCGGCAACCCCAAATAAATGAAAGGGGTTCCCATCACTTTGCAGTTAAGAATAGTCGCAAAGCACAAAAACAATCTCTGACTCAACCCCGTCCCTCCAATTCTAATTTTCAAGAAATTCACCTTAAGCCCAGAAGCAAGCTCGAAGCAAAGCAGAATCGCCTTAATATTAAAGACATTTTTGGTGTTGGCTTCACAGAAGAATAAAGTATCATCAGCAAATTGTAGCATATTTACCTTCACCTTAGCTTTTCCAACCTCCAAATTGTCTATCAACTGTTTCTCTTCTGTCATCCTAGACACCCCGACCAACCCTTCTGCTACTATAAGAAAAAGAAACAGAGCAAGCGGATCACCTTGACGGAGTCCCTTCCTAGGAAAGAACTCCCTAGTAGGACTACCATTTACAAGCACTGAGACAGAAGCAGATTCAAAGCAACAATTTATCCACCGTATCCATTGAGCACAAAAACCCAACCTTTCTAGCATGTAGTAGATAAAATCCCAACTTACCGAATCATACGCCTTCTCGTAATCAACTTTAAAGAAAACACAACTCTTCCTTTTTCTTTTGTATTCTTCCAACACCTCATTTGCTACTAGTACGCCATCCAATAGACCCCTTCCCTCAAGGAACGACAACTGCCTAATGTCAATAACTCTGTTAATCACCTTTTTCAAGCGTAGAGACAACGCTTTTGAGATAATTTTATACAAGCAACCAACTAAAGAAATAGGTCTAAACTCACCAAGTTGCTGAGGGTTTTCTACTTTTGGAACAAGGCACAGGAATGAAGCATTTGTACCTCTAGGCCATTGACTCTTAGATGTAAAATCCTTCACTGCTGACAACACATCCGCTTTTATAATATCCCAACTGAACTTTAAGAAACCAAAATTAAAACCATCAGGGCCAGGGCTCTTTGAACTATCACAATTCCATACCGCTGTCCTAATTTCTTCTTCAGAGAACTCACCGACCAACAACTCATTTTCTTCTGTCGAGATAGAATTGAACCTTACGTTATCCAATCTAACCTAACAAGCTTCATTCCTCGCAAATTTATCCTCAAAGTAACCACATACCTTGTCCGTGATCACATCCTTATCCTCACACCACCTGCCATAAACAAACATCCCATGCAACCCATTCATCGCCCTTCTCCACTTAACCGAGGAGTGGAAGAATTTTGTATTAAGATCTCCTTGTTTCAGCCACTTTTGTCTTGCTTTTTGATACAAGACCGCCTCTTGTTTAAACATAGCATTATTAAGGTCAACTAGAAGAGACCTTTTTTCCTCCCTTTCCGACTCTTCTAACCCTCTTTCATCATCGCGCGCATCTAACTCGTTAATCCTCTTTTGCAACAACTCACTCGCAAGGTTGACATCCCCGAATACCTCTTTGTTCCAGACTTTTAAATCTACTTTAAGTTTTTTCAATTTTTCTTTAAAAATGTAAATCCCTCCTCCTAGAACGTCGTAGCTAGCCCATTTCATCCTCACAAAATCTTTAAACCTTCTAATTCTTTGCCACACATCCAAACTCCTAAAAGGTCTCGGGCCCCAGTCAACAGACACTTCTTTAAGCACAACTGCACAGTGGTCAGAGATAGATCTGTTTAGAACAAACTGTTGGCCAAGCTTAGAGCCATTCTTTTGATACAAGAACCTTGTCGATTCTACTCTTCACCATTCCATTAGGCTTATACCAAGTAAACTTCCTGCCTACCAGCAGAATATCAACCACTTCTGATTTTTCAATAAAATCATTGAAGCCTCTTATTTCTCTAGAATAGTCTGACTCCGAGATCAAACTCTTCCTCTCCTCTTGACGTCTAATTGAGTTAAAATCACCAATAATGCACCAAGCCTTTGACAGTTGGTTCAACCTATAGCTGTTGATCTCTTCCCATACCTCTTTCTTTTCCCGTAAGCTACCAGAGCAGTAAACATTCACAATTGTTACAGGTAAACCACTGCCAACCTTCCACAAACCTTCAATTATAGTGAAATTATTTCCATTAACAAAGCTAACCATCTAAAAAGACTTATTACTCCACATCATAAGGACCCCACCAACACTATTAATCGCTTTGTTTTCCACCCAACCAACTTCACTGTTCCCCCAAAGCAGGCAAACTTTCTCCCTACTGAACTCAGAACACTTCGTCTCTTGTAAACACACCATGTCCGCCTTTTCCTTACTAATCAGATCACTTAAATATTTTCTTTTCAAAGTGTCTCCCACCCCTCTAACATTAAAACTAATTATTTTCATCTACAACTGCTTTGTTCTCACCCCTTGTCGTCTTCTCCTTGCACCCATCGCTATTAGATAAAGCGCATAAACTATTGATAACTAAGTCTTCTCGCCCAGGATGAGAATACCCTGCTTCTTTACCAACACCCCAAACACTAGAAGCATCATTCTTGTCGTTTTTCACTCCAAAAATTCTATTACAATTTTCAATAGCACTATCTGACGTAAAAAGAGTAGCACTTCTCGCAGTAGGTTGCTGAACCATAAGAACTGCCTGATCCACCCTTACTTCCACCAGTCGTGAAACAAAAAGTCTTCAACTGCCGACCTACCCTTCTTCTGGTCCCGACACCTTTCTAGAAACAAAGAGTAAGGGGCTGTTAATTTGTTGTGCCCATATTGAATCTTGAGTGACTATCTAAACCCGTCCTCTCCAACAGTAGCAAATCACTAGCATGACCCTCATTTTCTACCAAACCCAAACCCTGCTCTCGGTCCCTAACCCCGACTTGAACCGTCCCCCTAACCTCAGCCACCTTCGTAGTCGTTCCTTCCGAAGAGAAAACGACCCCTCACCCATGCTTCGGTGCAACCACCTCCAACTGAGAATTGTTCATTCCTCCTGACGCGACCTCCTTCGCACCAAAGTGTTCCTTCTCTCCAACACTTGGGCCAGTTGTATGCATGCGGAAACCCCATTTAACTCTAACTGATTCAAAGCACTTACTTCCTTACATCTGGGAAGTTGAGTGGAAACCTC
The DNA here is from genome assembly GCF_051622355.1 of Phaseolus vulgaris. Classification (NCBI taxonomy): domain Eukaryota; kingdom Viridiplantae; phylum Streptophyta; class Magnoliopsida; order Fabales; family Fabaceae; genus Phaseolus; species Phaseolus vulgaris. The sequence continues at coordinate 4,848,709 of NC_143507.1, forward strand.
CTCATTGAGAGAGAGAAAACTATGTGCCTTTTCAGACCCTCCCACACACTCGTTTTCACCATCAGCAATAATTGGAGAATAAAATGCAGACATACCACTCTCCACTATTAGCCTAGCCTCCTGCACACGAGCCTCTCTCACATTAATGGCCACGCCAATTTCTTCTCTCTTCTCATTAAACATACTGCACTCCACTTCTTCATTACAAGATACCCATATTTTCGGTTAAGCTTTTAATGCTGACAGGTTGGGACCATGATAAACTCTTGGGAGTGACCAGTGGAGAATTAAATGCAGTATTTGCCACTTCATCATTAAAGACACCCACATTTTCGGCTAAGCTTTTATTAATGCTGCAGGTTGGGAGCATGATAAACTCTTGGAGTGGCCAACATCTTTTTCAACGCCTCTCAAACTCACTTGAGAGTCAACGACCCTGTAGCTTCCATGTACCTACCCAAATTGCATCCAACTTCCTTTCCAGAGAAGAAGAAGAAGCGTGAATCACTCCATGAAACCTAACAAAACCAAACCTCTGATTCCTTGCATTGAGCTTTCTAGAAATGAAGACATCTAGAACTCTTCCCCATGTTTGGAAAACTTTCCATAGATCTCTTTCGAAGAAATGGTCGGGTAAATTAGTGAAGAAGTACGAGAGATCCGCCATCGACTTGCACTCTACCTCACCTTCCTAAACATTCATTATTATTGTCATTCCTATATTTATTACAGTATTGACATGGTAATATTTAAGTGGAATAATTAACATTATTAATTTAAAATAAAAAAATTAGCATTAATATCAAAAATAATTCCCACCGTAAGTATCTATCGAAAATGATTAAGGAGGTGGAGAGAATTTGTAAATGAATCATGCTACTAATGGTGTGGCTAGGGGTTCTCATGTCTTGCTGCTTGTGATGATATTTTCACTGGGAGTATGGAATAGTTTATTGATGGTTTCTCTGCTTTTCTTAATATTCAGACTACTTTGATTGTTGAGTTTTATATGGAGTTATACATGTCATTAAAAAAGCTAAAAAGATGGGTCTTACTAGTTTATGACTTGAATGCGATTCTGTCTTGGTTTGTGTTACATTTAGTGTAATGTAGAAATTATTTTTTAAATTTGTAATTAAGTTTTAAATTACATAATTTAATTTTTATTTTCATATTACATGATTAGCTTATGGATATCTAGAGAAGTTATGATGTGAATGTAACAACAAGAATACATGATTCTTTGACATTCTTAGGAGCAACTTGAGTTGGTCATAAATGGCACTTTACTTAGAATTGGATCAATGTTCTAATTCAAGAACTCATCAAGACTTTGCACCAACCAAAACTCATATGGAGGTCCATATATTGTCAAATGGAATCAAACAACAAAGAAAGGAAGAACACAAATAGAAACCGAACAGAAAATGGAAAGAATGCTACTGCACCGAACATAAATTGCAAAGCAAAGTTGGAAACACAAATCTAATCGGTACAAATGAAAGGAAACACCAAGAAATGCTAAACTACCGAATGGAATTGAAAGAAAATGAAAGAAGAACACTTATAGAAAGGAGCTTGTTGGATTTTGAGACTTGGAGAAGCCATTCACGCCACTTGGAGCCTTGTTCCAAGATAAGTGATGGAGTGCCGCCACTTGAAGCTCACCATTGCTCACAAGATAAGGCAAAGGAAGAAGAAGACTCAAGACTCACAATTTCTCTCTAAATTTGAGTATAGTCTCTTTACTATAAAATCCAAATCTGATTTGTACAAGGGCAGCACCTTTATTTATAGCCTATAAGGTGCTGAAATGCAAAGCCAAATGTGCCTCAAATGAGACTCAAATTCGACGCCCCCCCTTACTACTTACACCTATTTATTACATCCGCACCCCTACTCTATAAAAGAAATAAGAAGAGTCATCTTATTATACTCTTGTCCCAAAGCTCTTGCCATGCTCCTAGTAATTCGTTGGGCTTGGGCTTCATGGGCTTGAGCATCCTCTACTTGGTTTCCATCATACTCCCCGGGTTGGAGAGAATTCGTCCACGAATTTGGGAAACCTGCAGCAAAAGAAGTGAGATCAGTAATATTGAAAGAATTACTACCAAGGTAAGTAGAGGGCGTATCTAACTCATAGGCATTATCATTAATCCTCTTGATGACTTGGAAAGGGCCATCACCACGAGGCATAAGTTTGGACTTTCTTAGAGAAGGAAATCTATCCTTTCTCAAATGAAGCCAAACCCAATCACCGGGCTCAAAGATTAATGCCTTTCTCCTTTGGTTGGCAGTTTCAGCATACTTACCAACTTTCTTCTCAATTTGTAACTTGATGCGGTTATGCAAATCCTTAATAAAAGAAGCCTTTTCAAAACCGTCCTTGCATAGAACCTCATCAAGTACAGGAATGGGAAGAAGATCTAGAGGTGTGAGGGGATTAAACCCATAAACAACCTCAAAAGGAGAATGGTTAGTGGTGGAATTTACTACCCTATTATAAGCAAATTCAACATGAGGTAGTAAATCCTCCCAAGCCCTTGGATTCCCGGAAATAAAGCATCTCAATAATTGACCCAAAGTTCTATTAACCACTTTGGTTTGACCATCAGTTTGGGGGTGACAAGTAGCAGAAAACAGAAGTTTTGTGCCAAGTTTCTCCCATAAGGTCCTCCAAAAGTGACTTAAGAACTTAGAATCCCTATCGAATACTATACTTCTAGGAAGTCCATGCAAACGAACAACTTCCTTGAAGAAGAGATTTGCAATATGGCAAGCATCATCCACTTTGTGGCATGGAATAAAATGAGCCATTTTAGAAAAACGGTCCACTACCACAAAGATGGAATCCTTACCCTTTGATGTCTTGGGTAGTCCTAAGATAAAATCCATAGAAATATCAACCCAAGGCATTGTAGGGATAGGAAGAGGGGTATATAAACCATGGGGTTGGACCTTAGATTTAGCCTTCCTACATGCTATACATCTATCACAGAAAGTATGTACGGATTTGCGCATGTGAGGCCAAAAGAAATGTTCATGCAATGTTTCTAAGGTCTTAGCTACCCCAAAATGTCCCATAAGCCCACCCTCATGAGCCTCTCTAACAAGAGATTGTCTTATGGATCCTTGGGGAACACAAAGTCTTTTTCCTTTGAAAAGAAAACCATTATGTAAGAAAAAGTCTTTGTGACCTCCCTTGGAACACTCTTGATAGATTAGAGAGAAATCTAAGTCATCATGATAAAGTTCCTTTATATGATCAAAGCCTAAATATTGAACATTTAAAACATTTAACAAGGTATATCTTCTTGAAAGAGCATCGACAACCATATTAATTTTATCTTGTTTATGTTTGATCACATAAGGAAATTGCTCAATAAACTCCACCCACTTAGCATGTCTCTTATTAAGCTTGCTTTGGCTTTTCAAATATTTAAGGGACTCATGATCACTATGGATCACAAATTCCTTTGGAAAAAGATAATGTTGCCAATTTTGCAAAGCTCTAACAAGAGCATAAAGTTCTTTATAATAAGTGGAGTAATTGAGATGACTCCCTTTGAGTTTCTCACTAAAATAAGCTATGGGGTGTCCTTCTTGAAGGAGGACGGCCCCAATGCCTATATTAGAGGCATCATACTCTATTTCAAATGTCTTAGCAAAGTTAGGAAGGGCTAGAATGGGGGCTTTAGTTAATTTATCTTTCAAAGTTTGAAAAGCGTTTTCTTGCTCTTGTCCCCACTTAAAAACCACATCCTTCTTTACTATGGCATTTAAAGGTGCGACAATTGTACTAAAGTCTTTCACAAACCGCCTATAAAAACTAGCAAGTCCATGAAAACTTCGTACTTCATTGACATTGGTGGGTGTAGGCCAATGTTGAATTGCTGCAACTTTTGTTTGATCTACATGCACCCCTTTATGACTAACCACAAACCCTAGGAAGTCTATATGATCTAATGCAAAGAAACATTTAGCATGATTAGCATACAATTTCTCCTTCCTAAGGGTTTCTAAAACTTGTCTAACATGTGACTCATGATCTTCTAAAGACAAGCTATATATAAGAATATCATCAAAGTAAACCACAACAAACTTGCCAATGAATGCTCTTAAAACATGATGCATGAGTCGCATGAAGGTACTAGGAGCATTAGTCAAGCCAAAAGGCATGATCAACCACTCATATAAACCAAATTTGGTCTTAAAAGCGGTTTTCCATTCATCACCATGTTTAATTCGAATTTGATTGTAACCACTCTTAAGATCAATTTTGGAAAATATTTTAGACCCATGTAATTCATCCAACAAGTCATCTAACCTAGGAATGGGATGCCTATATTTGATGGTGATGTTATTTATAGTGCGACAATCCGTACACATCCTCCATGTCCCATCCTTTTTAGGGACAAGTATGACAGGCATAGCACATGGGCTCATGCTATCTTGTACCCACCCCTTAGCTAATAAATCCTCAACTTGTCTTTGAATTTCTTTGGTCTCTTGGGGATTGGTCCTATATGCAGGGCGATTTGGTAAAGAAACCCCGGGCATGAAGTCTATTTGGTGTTCAATCCCTCTTAGTGGTGGTAAACCTTTAGGAGGATCTTGAAACACATCTTCATATTCCTTTACCAAATGGTCCAAACATGTGGGACTATCCTTAGCCGACTCATATTCAATAGATCTAGGAATAGCTAAAAAAATAGGCTTGTGAGTAACTATTACCTTTTTAACTTGTTGGGAAGATATGAGAAGGCTTCTCTTGAAATTTTTTATATCTTTTTCTTTCTCTCTCTTTTCTCTCATTTTGACTTGGTTCTCATGTACTTCCTTTGGAGAGAGAGACTTAAGAATGACTTTGTGTCCATGGAAGTTAAAAGAAATTTTGTTGGTAAAGCCATCGTGAAAGATTTTTCTATCAAATTGCCATGGCCTACCTAAAAGTATATGAGTAGCTTCCATTGGAACAACATCACACAAGACCTCATCTTTATATTTGCCAATGGAAAATGTAATGAGGACTTGTTTGTTCACTACTATCTCACCCACCTCACTCAACCATTGTAACTTGTAGGGCTTGGCATGAGAGATGGTAGGCAATCCAAGTTTGTCTACCACTCTTGTGCTTGCCACATTCGCACAACTCCCCCCCATCCACAATCAAAGAGCATACTCTATCATTAATAAGACACCTTGAATGAAAAATATTTTCTCTTTGAGTTTCATCAAAAGGTTTTAAAACTTGTCCAAACATGCCTCTTATTACTAATAGGTCACCCTCATGTGGGCTTTCACTTTCACTCTCACTTGGGGATCTAGAAGGTGAGGAATGTCTAGAAGATTCGGACCCATGCTCACTACTATCTACCCCATCATGCATATACATAGCGCGTTTAGAAGGGCAATTAGAAGCAATATGTTCATAGCTTAAGCATTTAAAACATTTCTTACTAGACGACTTATGTGGTGATTTAGGCCTATTGGAAGTGGAAGGCTTAGACTCTCTAGGTTTGAAAGTAGAGTCCTTAGAAGGGATATTTGAAAAAGAGTTATTTTTATTTTTCCAAGAAGAGTGGTAGTAGTTATCCTTAGAAGAATTTTTGAAAGCATTTTTCCTTGTAAGTTGATTTTCAATTTTGCTAGCAAGGTGCACAACATTTTCCAAAGAAGAATATTCTTGTAACTCTACCACGTCTTGAATGTCCCTTCGAAGGCCACTCACAAACCTAGCTATCTTAGCTTCCTCACTCTCATCCATATTAACTTGAATTAAAAGCGTGTCTAGTTGTTTAAAGTAATCATCCACACTTAGCGTGCCTTGATGAAACCGTTGGAGTTTCAACATAAGGTCTTTCCTAAAGTGTGGGGGTACGAATCTAGCGCGTAAACATGCTTTCAAATCGTTCCAAGAGACCACGGGCGACCTCTTGTGTAGGTCAATGTCCATGAGGTATTGATGCCACCATTGCATGGCATAGTCCAAAAATTCTAAAGAAGCTAACCTAACCCTATACTCATCCCTAACCCCATTTACATCAAAAATTTGGTCAACCTTAGCCTCCCATCCTAAGTATACATTGGGATCACTTTCACCACTAAAACTAGGAAGTTTTACATTAGGAGAACAAGGGCCAACCACATGTTGGCGCCTCTCTTCATGGTGATGATGTCTTGGCCTTGGATTGTCTTCATAATAACCATGAGAAGAATGGGAGTGCCTTGAAGAATGCCGAATAGGAGGAGGAGTTCTTCTCTCACGGTTTTGATGTATTTCTTCTCGGTTTAACTCCAAACTTTGGAGTCGTGCCTCCATTTTCCTTATCACCTCAAGATAGTGAGCATTGGATTGCTTGACATTCTTTAAGTCTTCATAAAGGGCTGCCTTTTGGGGTGAACACGGTTTGGAGGACTCTCCACTAGAAAAATGAGCCATTAGCAGAAAATACACAAAAACAGAAAACAAAATAGTGAAAGAAACTTGTTAGACAATTAAAAGTGAAATATAGGTTGCTGGAAAATGCCCATGAAAGCACTCAAACCACTCCAAGAAAATATTCTGTCCTCAACCAAGCCTTTCTTGTGGAATGGAGTAGCTTCAAGTGAAATATGTCACAGCAAACCAACTTACTTAAGAACAAGTCTCCACACAACGTTAAGAAGAACCAAAAAAGACAAGCAAGAAACGGTAGAAACAATAAAAGCTAAACCAAAAAACAGAGAGCAATGTATGACAAACTAGAAAGAATATGAATGAAAGACAATCAAGAAAATAAGGAACTCCATGAATAAAGAAGGCACACAAAAAGAGTCCTAAAGAAAAGTGCTAGAGTAAATTGAAGAAAACAGAAAACAGCTACTGGAAAAAAAAATTAAAATGCAAACAGATTTAACTGGAATGATTGAAAGCGAACTGGAATGTGAAAAATTAACCACAGAAACTTCAATGTCTTAACTCAATAATGGCACTGGAATGAGGTAAAAACAGTAAGCCAATTGAGAGAAATAAATTTTTCAAAATTGCTGCCCAAATACCGTATTCTTTTTGGCAGTATTGTACACTTTCCGTATTTTATTTATCATTTTTTGTGTACTTGGAATTTTTGAGTAATTCTTTTTTCTATGCTTTTGTAACACTTTGAAGAATGTAAATCCAAATTTTCACAAATTTCCAGTGAGCCAATTAATTGCAGTAAATTGAAAACAGTAGCACGTTTGTAGGAAAACAGAGTATCCTATTTAGGAATGAAAAACAGTATGATGAACTAGCAAAGACATAATGAAATTTGTGTAAAAGAACTTGTATAGAATGAAGATACAAGCATGAACTCAAATCTAAAAATGAAAATGCACAAAGGATCAAGCAATAAACTCAAAAACAGAAAGTAAACCAAAACAAGAAACAATCAAAGCAATAAAAGAAGTAATGACAATTATGGAACAACATGATTAAGACAAAACTTGACATGATTACAAAATTAAAAGACATATAACAAGATATAACAACAAGTGAAAGGAAGCTTAATGTCAGCTCTAGGAAGGAGAGTGCCATTCCAAAAGAGCAGTCATACTCATATGAACAATGAGTGCCATAATCCTTTTCACAAACACTTGGTGTATCAAAAGAACAAAAAAAAAAACAGCAAGGAAACTCAAAATAAATCCTAAAACAGAATGGTAAACAACTTGAATTAAAGAGCTCTTGAAAAGTAAAGTGCAATACAACTCAAAATTTAAGCAAAAACAAGCCTAGACTCTAGATACCACATGATGTGAATGTAACAACAAGAATACATGATTCTTTGACATTCTTAGGAGCAACTTGAGTTGGTCATAAATGGCACTTTACTTAGAATTGGATCAATGTTCTAATTCAAGAACTCACCAAGACTTTGCACCAACCAAAACTCATATGGAGGTCCATATATTGTCAAATGGAATCAAACAACAAAGAAAGGAAGAACACAAATAGAAACCGAACAGAAAATGGAAAGAATGCTACTGCACCGAACAGAAATTGCAAAGCAAAGCTGGAAACTACCGAACGGAATTGAAAGAAAATGAAAGAAGAACACTTATAGAAAGGAGCTTGTTGGATTTTGAGACTTGGAGAAGCCATTCACGCCACTTGGAGCCTTGTTCCAAGATAAGTGATGGAGTGCCGCCACTTGAAGCTCACCATTGCTCACAAGATAAGGCAAAGGAAGAAGAAGACTCAAGACTCACAATTTCTCTCTAAATTTGAGTATAGTCTCTCTACTATAAAATCCAAATCTGATTTGTACAAGGGGCAGCACCTTTATTTATAGCCTATAAGGTGCTGAAATGCAAAGCCAAATGAGACTCAAATTCGGCGCCAACTAGTGCATGAAGGAAGTGTGACTTTCCTACCTAGTTTGGCACCTCCTAACTCCTATCTACACTCCCCCCTAGACTCCCTTACTACTTACACCTATTTATTACATCCGCACCCCTACTCTATAAAAGAAGAGTCATCTTATTATACTCTTGTCCCAAAGCTCTTGCCATGCTCCTAGTAATTCGTTGGGCTTGAGCCCCTTGTTGGGCTTGGACCCCTTGTTGGGTTTGGGCCTCTTGTTGGGCTTGGGCTTCATGGGCTTGAGCATCCTCTACTTGGTTTCCATCAAGTTATTATCAAAATTAACGGTTTTTTTGATATTTTTTTTTATCGAAAGTGTTTTAATTACTGAGTTTATGGTGTTATTTTTACTATTGAAGAAGCTGATAAAGTTGGTTATAATTCTTTGAGTGACTCTCACTAATGCATTTTTAAGATAGTATTGTGTTAATAGATGGAATAATTATCTTAATTTTAAAAGAATTTCTTTTAAAAAATTTCACATTAGAGAAGATAATTCGTGTGCTGAGAAGTCCTTAATTCTTAATTTATACTTTTTTTATAGACAAGATTTTGTTTAGTACAGTAGGCTATGAAGTTCGGACACTCCTCTTAAATGGTGTGTCGGTGTCCAATACTCATATGACACCTGTAGGACACGTATCTGTGAAGTGTCCAATTCAAAAAGCATTTGTTAAATTTCTGACAATTCTAGTACGATTCTAACACAATTTTAAAAAGGGAAAATACATTAATTTTCTTAAAATTCAAACTTTATTGTATAAATTGTTATTATGATTATAAAAATAAGAAACAAATTCTTGTAAACCAGTCATAAAAAACATCTTTCTGCTTCAAAAAATAATATGAAATATTCTTGTAAACATAAATCTTTATTGTCAAATTATATAATTTATAATTATATAATATATAGATCCGTGTCCCAGTGTCCTACATTTTAGAGATTTTACGTATCTCCGTGTCCGTATCAATTTCTGTGCAACATAGAGAGTAGGTTGTCTTCCAAATTATTTTTAGATTTTTTTCCATAATAATAGATTTAGTTCTTGTTTTGATTATATGAATTTTATTCTTTTACTTTTTTATTTCTTAGACTTAGTACTTCAGACTTATTTATATTGTCTTTTACTCTTTTATTTCTTTTAATAATATTTTTTCACGACAGATGATAATTGTTGAAATCCTGGATCATAGCTAAAAAGTCTACTATGACGAGCCCAACTAATTAATGATGGACATAACTAAATAAATAAAGTTTTATATTATATTTTGGTGACCTAACTACCTAAATATCTGGAAGTTCTTATATTCTTGCACACCCAACTCTAAACACCACCGACAGATAGATTTGGTTACTATCCTATAATGGCAATGGTTGGTTTTGGAGAATTCCTTTTGGCATTTCTTCTTTTCGTCTTAATCTACTACTGGAGGCTCAACAGGCACGCTCCCATCACCAACTGGCCTGTGCTTGGCATGCTACCTGGACTCTTGCTCAATTTGTCCATCATCTTCGATTATCTAACTATGCTTTTGAAACACCATAGAGGCAATTTCATGTTTGAAGGCCCTTGGCTATCAAACATGAAGATCTTCTTCACCAGCGACCCTATGAATGTGCAACACATTACAAGCACAAAGTTTGAAAACTACGGCAAGGGAGATGACTTTAGAGAGATCTTTGAAGTTCTGGGAGATGGGATTTTCAGGTCTGATTCCCAACTATGGAAGTATAATAGAAGTATTCTTCATTCAACTTTTAAGCAGGTTAGTTTTCAGTTGTTTATTCACAAAACCATAAACAACAAGATTGAGAGTTGTCTGCTTCCATTTCTCGATCATGCATGGAAACAAGGAACGGAAGTGGACCTACAAGAAGCTTTCCAAAGGTTAACCTTTGACGTCATTTGTTCCACCGTTTTAGGATTTGATCCTACTTGCCTTTCCATTGATTTCCCAGAAGTTGCATGTGAGAAAGCCTTCACTGAACTAGAGGATGCTATCTTCTACAGACATTTCACGCCAAGATGCTCATGGAAGCTGCTACAATGGCTTCAACTAGGAAAAGAGAAGAATTTAAAAGAAAGCCAGGAAATTGTTGACCAAATGTTGTATAAAGAAATCGCATCTATGTCCAAAGTGCAAGGCGAAAGCATCGGCAATAGCACACCAGAAGAGGAGCCACGATTTAGCTTGCTAGATGTTCTTATAAGTGAAGTAGGAAAGGGAAAACTCGATGACAAGTTTCTGAGAGACACAGCAATAAATCTCCTTGCAGCAGGAAGAGATACCATTAGTGCATGTCTCACATGGTTTTTCTGGTTGGTGGCAACACACCCATCTGTGGAATCTAAGATTCTGGAAGAGATCCACGAAAAATTACCGGCAAGAGAAGGTAATGGGAAGGATTTAGGTGTGGAATGGCTTAGCCAGTTAACCTACCTACATGCCGCAATAAGTGAGACATTAAGGCTTTATCCTCCAGTACCACTTGAGCACAAGTGTCCCTTAAAATCTGATATGCTTCCTAGTGGTCACTGGATTAAGTCAAATACCATGATACTATATTCTCTATACAGCATGGGAAGGGCAGAGGAAATATGGGGCGAAGATTGCTTGAAATTTAGACCAGAGAGGTGGATCTCCAATAGAGGAGGGATTATTCACATACCCTCTTACAAATTCATTGCATTCAATGCAGGACCAAGAAGTTGTTTGGGTAAAGCCATCAGCTACACCGAGATAAAGATGATTGCTGCTGCTATACTGTGGAATTATCGCATTCAATTGGTGGAAGGACAGGCTATATCCCCCAGAGTTTCCGTTGTCCTTCATATGAAACATGGCCTGAAGGTGACATTGACAAAAAGAAGCATCTGAGATCAAGTAATCTCAGTTTATAATAACTGATTGTGTTCACCTTCTACATGTAAGGTTTGTAGTAATGTTGAAATTTAATAATTTGTATTGTGTTCCCACCACAACAGCGCACTACTATTGCGGTGAAACACAAGTTTACATAACTCTTCATAATGTTTGAGACTCATGCTGTCCTTCCCAAACCGAAAGACTCCCCACAGTTTTTCCCTCCTATTATTTCGTACTGTTCTAAGTACCTAACTTAGGGGTTCAGCTTCCCTTCTCTAACCGACTAACCATTCTAACTATCGTTTATACATGCTTACCCTTTCAGTGCCTTTGACAAATTACATAACTCAACAGCATACACACATAGATCTGATCCATTCAGAGGCAATAGAAACAGAAGAAAGCAAAAGATTATCAACAAGCTACCGAAAATTTCATTTCAAATTATAGAAGTCAAAGGATTAAAAGCCAACAACAATGCCTTCCATGCTAAACACCGGTTATTGAATTGTTTATCTGAAATGACATACGCAGAAGACAAAACCAAAAGACCATATCATAATAATCAATACAATTTCTCCCATGGATACACTGCCCTTCCCCAACTCAACAATCTTGCCTATATTTTACCTCTGCCGCCACCTGCATTATTCCCTCCTGAATCCTGAACAGCTTTCTTCGCCGCTTTCTCCTGCAATGCTTTTTGCATCCCTGCACACGAAGTAAACATGATTTCAGATCAAGGCTTCAAATTGCATCATCCCTCAATATTACAACCATTTTGCAGCCACAATTGGTCGCAGCATTCGGTGATAATTTTACCAACTCTCGTAATTATTGTGGGTGCATGAATATTTGCAAATTCGTCATTTTCTAGAACACAATTCCTACAATACAAAAAATCGTTTTTCATGTAAATTTAAAGATGCAAATTGGCAATAGCATAAACAGAGAAAGCGAACAAAAACAACCTTTCCCTGCGCTGTTGAGGAGTGAAGCCATGATTCTTAAGGTGCTTGGTTTTTCCACCAGCTCTTGACTGAGCCCTTTCACGGTCTCGGTCCCTCTGGTTACCGCGTTCGCTTCAGTTAAGTCCAAACAACTGTATTGAGTGAACAAAAAACTAGTAACTTCCATGAGAATCCACTAAAAAGAAACGAAAACACAGAAAAACAAGACGACGGTCCATATCAAAGGATATGAGTCATGCTTTGAGAGATTGTTGAAAAACGAAAGGTGAAGGTAGAAACGAGGAAGACGAAACGCCCTGAACAAGGAGAAGAGCAAAGTGAATAGTGAGAGAAGAAAGTGATGAAGATGAAGATGAAGCAGAATGAGTAAAATAGCGTGAAAGTGGTGTTGGAATATGCAATGGAAGACTCTAGATGGACCATATAACTGCAAATAAAGAATAACAATTTGTGTTCTATTATAATCATAAACACTTCTAAACAATGTTTACATTTAATTTAAAAATGAATAAAAAATGAATTCAAAAAGGTAAGCAGTTGAAAACTAACTGTTTTGTCTTGTTGTAAGATATTCTATTTTAATTTGTTAGGATTGGCTGGACTTTTATTTATTTTTTTATTCAATCTAATTGATTGGGTTGGACCCCTTAAAAATGTTATTTATTAAAATAAACATTTTCAATAACTATAAGGTAACAATAATATATTTTATATCATTTTGATAATTTAATGTAATAAAAATGTGAATATGCATGTGTGAAAGTGTATGCGATTTTTTCTAGTGTTTATAATATATAAAAAAAGAGATAGAGAATAGTTCTAGTTAGTAATGTTTCCTCTAATAAGCTTGGAAGCATGAGAGAATGTATATTATTTGAGATTGATTTTTATCTATGGAATTATTGAATGAGTTCATTATATTTTCTTTGTTTTATGTTACTGAGGATATTTATATTTATCATAATTTTTTTTATCAATGAGGTTCAATTTTACCCATTAACTTTTTGAAATGAGTAAAAAAAATTATCAAAATGGCTAAATCAGATTAAAATTACACGACTTTAATTAAAATTTGGCTAGAGTGTAATTGAGTCATAATGATCTTCATAATAAAATCGTGTCACCTTATAACACAAATTACATATTTCAATAATTTTTTAAAATTTTACTAATTTTAATAATTAACATGTGAAATTGTACATGATAAAAAATCACAACTTTTTTTTTTCCTGTTTTTATGAGAATAGAACGAGACATCATTCACATGTTAACAAACATTGTGTATTCACATGTTAACAAACATTGTTTTGAGACTTTTTTTTTTTTCTTATGAAGAAGATTATTTCATTTTATTCTTCTAATAAGCACTATCTTTATCAAAGTTTCTTTTGGAATAAATATTGAATAGATGATTATCAACTTTCAAATTGAGATTTCTACATTTTTTAAAGCCAGAAATAAATACAAAATCATTTTGGTTAGGTGGGGTGTATCTCTTGGTGGTTAAACTTAAATTATTAATTAAATATAATTACTATTTTATAAAATGAGTCTACTTATAACTTTACCGAAAAATTTAAAAACTCTATTTTCTACCAACTAATATTTTAACAAATAAATCACACATGATAATTCACAATAAGTTAGACTACTTATTTTCAAAATAAACTTTGTTTCTCCCAAACTAAATATTTTCTATGCACATGCTTAAAAATGTTGAACCAAGAAAATCATGTTACTAATTCATTTTAGTTCACTCTTGATAATTTATTATTTGAAAAACTTTTTTACGGATAAGAATTGAACAACATACTTAATATATTATTTAATTTCATATTTTATCATTAAGGTTGTCAATTAAAAATATTATAGTTTAGCATCGATTATTTCTTAACTATTATTACTAAATACAATCTTATAAACACTAAAAAACATTAGAGAAATTACAGCAATTGTTATCAAGTTAAATAGTTAGTCCACACATATATTTTCTTTGTGGTCACCACTTTCTATGGGGCATTTTGTTTTGTTTCCCTTCCGAAAGACAAACTTAGGTGAGTATCCACTTTGGTCACAATCTCACTTCACTGTGACTTGGTCCAACTTTCCTTTTTTTTTTCTTTTTCATAAAATTAGTATTACATAAATCAATAGTCAAAATTTTAAAACCAAAGTATATAATCAACCTAATAAATATCTCAACACTTGTAAATTTATTGCTTCTAAAACAAAATATTTTCTTTATGTATAATACCTCAAATATGTTGGTACACATATTTTTTTTATCATCAATCATTATTTTAATATGCAATAATGAGTTTTAGAATTTGGTCTCACTATATGACATGCATATTGTTTCCGAGAAGCTTCAATCACCCCTCCTCCAAAAATTATTACTTTAAAAACAACATAAAACCATGGTCTAAAGCATAAACACCGTGTCCTGAAGTTTAGACAACTATTTTTAGTCGTGGTCGAGGTGAGCGCGACTGTTTGTAATAGGTCACGATTTTTATAAAGATAATAATTTTAAAATCGTTGTCTAAAATATTTATGACAACCACAATTTTAAAAACGTTGCTTGAAGTATTGACAAAAACAACAATGCATTCTTTTTAATTTTAGAGGAATTACTCATACAAAAGTTCAGGATGGAAAGAATAAGTATTGAAGGATAATGTGTATTAAAATAGAAGTTGACCTAACAAGAAATCTTACATATTTCATTGGATGTGTTCAAACTACATAATCAAAATGTTTGTCTTAAAGTATAATGATAATGATCAAGTCTTCAAAATTAAAATTAGTTAAAAAACATAATGTATTGTTTCTTTACTACATATCAATAAGTTCATTCTTCTTCAAGATTGTCTTCATAGTATTTGATGAGCATATATTTATTCACATTCACTAGCCTTAATCATAGATTATTGGACTATAATAATAAATAAATCCATTGTTTTAATTAATATTCTTATAATTGGGTTTATTTCGGCCTTAACTATTATCTTTGGTAATTTTGTGTTTGTAGGGTAAATGATCTGAAGCATCTACCTTTGTGAATGGGCCAAACATGCAAAAGTCCAAGTTGCTTCTTTGAATCAAAACAGAAAACAAATTATGAGGAGAAGAAAGAGAAAATAAAAGCTACAAGATTCCAGAAACAAAATAGGAAGCAAATCTTCTGCAAAATAAAAAGAATTATGCAAAGTGGAAACTGTTTACAAAATCTAAACTGCAATATTTTCCCAAGATCCTTGGAGCAGAAAAAACCTATAAAAGGACACAAGCATCAAGTAGAAAGGGAGAGAGCTTCATAGGGTTTTCTTCTTAGTAATTCTTTTGTTTTGCCTCCGCATGAAGGCTAAATCTTTTTGGTTGATTCCTTTGTAATTTCCCATTTAGTTCTAAGGTTTTGTTCAATAAAAGTTTCGATTTTTAAGTTTCTATAGCAGTTGTTTTTATTGTCTAATCTCCTGGAAAACTAGTTTCTGTGAGAGGTTGTACTTGAACGCCTGATTGAGAGTCTTCCTTGTCTTAAACTTTGGTTTCGTAGTTAGTTCTCATCGTTCTAATTAATTTCTTGGGCGCATGATTCAAGAGAGATGAGGTAAGCATTCCCATGGAGTATACGCATGGAACAACATGAGTATTGATTAAACCAGTAGACACATGTTTTACTAGTAGTGAGTTTCAGTTGAATTAGATTGGCGCATGTTCAATCTGGTTTAACTCTGTTGGAGGATTGAGAAAAGATTAATCTTTAGAATACCTGTGAAGAATTCAATGGTGGAAGAACTTGGGATCAACCGCTTTTTATTTGTTATTTCAAATCTCTTTTGTATTTTCTGCACAACTATTTCAACCCCTTATTTTTATTATTATTGTTATTACTAACTTTTCATTTCGTGTAGATAGATTTTGAATTCGATTAACTGAATCACTATTGGATTCGTTGGGAGACGACTTGGGATCATCTGACCACAATTATACTATCATCTCTCTAGTGTTAAAAAGTCTACGCTAAAATCATATTAATTTGACAGCAAAACGACAGCTATCAGTATTCATTACCTTCAAGCTGCAAAAAATACATAAATATATACTAATTAAATATAATTCAAACAAAATAAATATAACAACTACAAAAATATAATTGTATAAATAATCAATAACATATATTAAAATATATATTAATTTAATCAAAATTTAAATATTATTAGTGATGTAAAATCATAAAACAATTTTCCTAAATAGTCTAGATAAAAGTTACTTATATCATTCATGGCTAACTATATATTCATATTTTGCTTATATATATAATTAATAAATAAATACAAAATTTAAATTATTATAAAATTTCACTTTTAAGTATTACGATGTAGTTAACTTTTTATTTTGTACATTACACATGCAATGTTGAAAGGTCATTAATGATTGACATAAGCATACTAAAATCTATGATGAAAATTTTATACATAAAGTATTTATACAATTTAATATACTTGTTTTTAAATAACTATTAGTGATTATAATTAAACCAGTTTGACTAATTAACCAGTTTTGTTCCAACTCACCCTCCATTAAAAAATTATAAGAGATTATTCCATTAGTTATAAAGACACTAGTGAAAATAACTCATTCACAACACTAAATATATCTCTAAAAATATCATAAAATAAGATTTGAGACTTATTTTTAGATTTTATATATAGATATAAAAATTTAATATATTATAATTAGTAATTCTAAAAATATAAACCTTACAAGTTAAGGTTTCCAACTCACCATCCAATTCCATAATTTGGGACCATTATGGCTTTTGGAAAAAACAAGGTGTAGTAGAGGATTTGGAAAAAAAAAGGCACGACAAAGTGAGTATGAGAAAGTGAGAAGGTGAGGGAGAACGTAGTGAAAAGGTGAGAAGTGAGGGAGAACGCGGTGAAAAGGTCAGAAGTGAGGAAGAACAGGCGGTGAGAAGGTGAGAAATTCGTAAGAATGCAAGATGAGGAGTGAGAGGGAGACCTGAGGTGGGTTTTTAGGTCACGGGAGAGGGAAGAAGAAAAAAATTTACCATAAAATGGAATTTTGTTTATATTTTATTTTAGTTTTTTTTTAATCCAAAAGGTCACACATAAATAACCGTGGCTTAAAGTGTTAACGCTTTTATAACCATGACCTAAAGTATCAACGCTTTTATGACAGTGGTCTCTTATATATTTTAAGTCACTTTGCTAAATCTATGATCTTTACTATGTTTAAGTAACACTTTTATACCCGTGTATTTTAGCGTTGTCTAAAATAAAAAATATTGTAATGTTCGTACTAACTGAATCATGAATCGAGATCCTTAAGTTAACATGTCTCTCCATATCATCTTGACCTTAAAACCAAGTATATGTGTAATCCAAAATCTAATTAAGTATGATGTAGGGTCCAAAACTAAATCAGAAAATCAGCTCTTTGTCAAAGGAAAACAAGATTATCATTCAAACTCTTGATGAATTATGAAGGAAAAAAAAGTGTTTGATTGTGGATAATGTTTTCTTTTTAACATGGATGAGTTGGAACGTTTTAAAAAATATACTAATTCTCACCGCTAATGGCGCATTAAGAAATTTTAAGGAAACTAATCAAGGTCATTACGACTAATGCATTAATTTATTTATGAGTCTAGAAAATTGCAGAATAAAAATTAGTTTTGGAATTGTCTATTTGATTGTTTGAAAGAAAATTCCTATTTTCTTAGTTTGACTTGCAAAGTATTTTATGTCAGAAAAAAGGACAACTGTTATGTGCAGAAATCTGGTCATTATCTAGGAAGGATGACTTTTATTTATTTATTTATTTTTTATTTATTATTAAAGCCCAGTGAAAACACATGCATTTATTTAAAAGATTATATGAAAGAAGTTAAAGGGTGACTTATTTTTCTCTTTTTCCGTCAATTATTAACTTTTTTTACTGCACTGTTGATGGTAGACTAATTAAATTACTATATGCAATTGAAAAGTAGGAATGCAAATGATGAGAAGGATTGAGTGGAAATTAATCCAAATTAAATCTGATTTGGTTAATTACTTGATTTTTATTTACTTTTTCTTTTTAACCAATCTACCTAACTCAGTTATAATGGAATTTATTCATAATTGGATATAGTTAGATGGGATAGACCGACTAATTAAAAAAAATACATTTTTAACGGTTTAAAAATTCTCCAAAATTAATATTTTAAATATTTTTTAATTCTTATAAATAAATAGTTATTATAATAAAATCATTAAATTATAAAGTTCATAAATTATTAATTCTTGATTAAGTTAAATATTATTTTATAAAATAAAAAACTATTAGTATTTGAAATAGTATTTATTATTAAACAAAATTTATAAACTAATTTTTATATTAATAATAATAATTTAATATTTAGTTTATAAAATTTTATTAACAATATAACTATTTTAAATATTAATTGTATTTTAGTTTATAAAATAATATTCAACTTAATCTATATATAATAATTAATTATTTTTTCTTTAAAATTAGTTTTCTTATAGTGAGTTATAACGTATACCCACTAATATTCTAAATACTATAATATTAAAAAAATAAGAAGAAACTAATATTTAACTTTATTCTCTTATTCAACACTTGAAATTGAAATGGGGAGGTTTCCAGCATTCATGGTATATTATTGAAATATTTAGTTGTTTGAATAAAAGTAATAGCTTTTCTATACTTAGAATAAATTTGTCTAAAGAAAAATAAATTTGGAATTTTTTATTGTCATTTTGTTCATAAGAGAATATATTTTTTTTAAAATTTATTTTTTTCCTTTGTTTGTACCTTAGATAGTTTATTCTAACCTCTAAACGAGAAAAAAAAAAACTAAGAGGATATTTCCATATAAAATCGTATACTATTTTCTTTTTATATTTTTGTCTTCTTTAAGAGTCCTTTCTTGATTTAATGAAAATCTTCCTCTAACGGTTTAGTATTGTATATTATCAGAACTCCATTAGAAACCAATCTTTGGACTTTTCTCTCCATTTCTTTGGTTTTGATAATGTTTCTTGTAGTCAATCCTTCTTATGTTGGTACTTTTTGATTCATGATCTCATTAGTGTGCATAAAATGTTTTCATCAAAATGTTTACTACATCAACCTAAATATATTTTGACAAATCAATTTCCGTCCAAAGAATAATTTTTTCTTCAAATAACACTATTTTGTTGTGGTGTTTTAGGGGCTAAGAATTTATGTGAAATGTCATTTTATTCACCAAAGCTATCAAAAGACTCATTTTTAAATTTACTAGCATGATCGCTTCTCAAATATTTTATTTTAAGCTCTTTCAAATTTTAGGTAAGTTTGGAAATTTTTCTAAAAGATTTAAATACATCACCTTTAGAAGCATGAAATAGAGTTTGTGTGTATTTGAGTAATCATCTACTACTACTAAAGCATAGTAATTGCCACCTTAACTTTTTGTTCTTAGGGGACCAAATAAATTCATATGAATAAGTTCCAATGTTTTTTGGGTTGAAATCTCTTTCTTTGGTTTGTTTTCCCATTTTACAAGCATCACAAATCTTGTATTTTTTAAATAAGTTTTGGCAAAACACTTACTTATTCTTTAAATACGAGTTTACTTAGGTGATGCATAGGAATATGTAAAAGTCTTCAATGCAACAACCATGAACTTTCTTCCTTGGACAACAACACAATTCATTGTCAGATTATGCATGATCGAAGTCTAGCAATAACTTTATAATGTTTTTTTTTTCTTATCAATACCACTTGACAAGGATTTTGATGATGAATGTAATAGTATACCTTCAAAGTTACATTTATACCTTTCTCACAAAGTTGGCTAATGCTTAAAAGTTTGTTGTTTGATAGAGGAGGTGTTACCAACATCTCCAACACCTAAAGTCTTCCTTATTTTATTGTCTCCCTAGGTCAGATAATCATCATCTTTATAAGTAATATTTAGGGATTTCTTATCACTAGTCAGGTTTCTTGGCTTCCGAGCGAACATACACAATAACCATGTTAAAAACATGTAGAATACACTAGAAGAGAGGGTTAAATTATCTATAGAAACTTTTTGAAGATTCTTGAAATCAAAGTATATAATGAAATACAATCAAACACAATTTTAACTTCACAGAAATACTATGAAGATGTTTTCACAAAACCAGTGTCTAATGAAGATAGTCATATGCAGTTTTAAGTTAACAAACACACTATCAAAATGGTTCTCATTCTTTGGTTAGTTATAGGTCAACAATATGCCATTTAAAGAGATCATAGTAAAGATAGATTTGTGCTTAATTTTTCTATATTGGTTCATTTGTAAATCCAAACCACATATAGTTTTTTTATCAACTAGATCAAGGTCCACTAGGAAAATTATTGCTACAAAGTAAGAGGCGAACATTCTTTAGACCCTAACTATTCTTGACTAAAACTGAGTATTATTTGGACCACAACCACTTCTGAATAAGAGTAAGTATTCTTTGGAATGAAACCACTTCTGGCTATGACTGAATATTTTTTGCAATACAACCATTCCTAGCTGAGAATGAGTATTTTTTGGAACACAACCACTCATGGCCAAGACTCTTGGTTACAAAGAGAGAGTGTTAAAAAAAGCACAGGTTAACTCACTAAAAGAGGTGTTGTGTATTACAATGTATAAAATATGAAGTTCAATATTTTAACACAAACATTGTTCTATGAGAGAGAGAGAGAGAGAGAGAGAGAGAGAGAGAGGTTTCTAAAGGAGTTATTGAAAATCGTTTTATAACCTTGAGTCATTTAAGATAATATTCTTTTTCATGTCACTTTTTGTCCATTTTATGTGTAAAGATGCATTAAATGTTCTTCATGAAACATTGATTACATATCTCTTCTTAAAGCAACAACCTGATGCCCCACATAACTTATTAAACCTAGGTTAGATAAATTTTATCCAAATTGGAGTAAAAGGTAGGACCGTACATGGTTAATGGTCTAAGCATAGGTCATGTTTTGTCTTTTTAGAAAGTTGTTAGCTTGGAGCAACATTGTCATGTCTTTCAAGAGACCTTTGATGTAGACAAGTCTTTGTTATATCCTCTTATAAGATCATTAAGATGAACATTCTCTAAAAAATTATAATATTATAATTGTACCATGTGTTGCAAACAACAAGACAACGAAAAAACATTGAAAAATAGATGATGGAGATCTCCTTGGCTTCATGCAATGTTCTTCGGTGCCAATGGAATAGGAGATGAATTGGTAGCGAAAATGATGTGTAATTGCATGAGCAAAGAGGCACAACAATGGAGATTGGAATGTAATGAAGAGGTTAGGCCAACTTTATGCACAATCCTTTTACT